>NC_072412.2:89439778-89743336 GCF_028858775.2 Pan troglodytes | reverse complement strand
GCCAAACCGTATTTTTTTGCCCACCAGTGTTTTCAGAGTAAAATTTTTAAGCATGCTATGAGACTTGCACCGGATAGGATGACAGACATGGCCTTGCACTTGAACTGTTAAGTTCCTCATGCATCCATGATTAGTGTATAAACTTTATAAGCTTACAAGAAGGAAGATCATAGAATTTTTTTTTAGGCTTTGAGTCTGGAGATCCTCTCCAATTTTCAGTGGATGACAAAGAAAATAGTTGAGCAAAAGACAAAAAAAGTAGCAAATTTCACTGTATCATTCAAAGATTTACAAAAATCATTTAAGTTAAATAAAAGGAAAACCTGCAATATGAATATATGATTAAAAAGGGAAAAAATGTACCATGTCTAAATTTACAAAGTCAAAAATATCAACAGAATAAGAAACTACAGTTTGAATTTACATAAAGGTAATTAGATCGACACGTTTAATTACTTTAACCTCTATATAACCTTGAAACAATTTCTCCACTGAGATAAGCTATGAAAGTTTCATACAGAAATAGAGGAAAAGTGCACCTTCAACTTTTTAAAAACAGCTTTTAAATAATTATAACAAAATCAGTGTAATTATATTATGATTTCTCCTTGTGCAAAGGATCTCAAAATTTAGCTAACATCAGAATGATCTGAAGGCTTTTTAAACTACAAATTTCTAAGCCCGTCTCCTAATTCTGATTCATTATGTCTGGAGTGAAACAAAACAATTTGCGTGTCTAACAAGTTCCTAAGTGGTAATTATATTATTAATCCAGGGGTTATGCTTTCTTCATCCAATGTAACATCACAGAAAGCAGCCAAAGAAAATGCTTGAAGGATTAGTGGAGTGAAAAATCTTTCTTGCATGGCAAGTTCAAGATTTCTGAGAAATCACTCAGAAAACATACAGTGGCAATTTTATATCTAATATAACTTAGTGGATGCTTTGCCTTGAAATACTACGTGGAGGTCTATAAAAAGTAATTATTAACTTTATAGAAAAAAATGCTTCAGGAATGAACTTGTCAAAGAAAGCTGAGGTCTCATGTGAAAGATGCAATGATCAATGTTACTATTATCACAAGGAAGGCAGCACATTTTTCTTTGTTGCTCTGGTAGATTGGAGATAGGGTGATGTTAAAGATTTAAAGTTTGTACTTCATTTTATGAGTACAAATATATATTACTAATGAGGCATCCATACTGATAAATTTACATGAAATAATATAGAGAAAACGTATGTAAACAAAATTGTGTGAACAAAATTATGAAAGGCTTTATATTCTGTTTAAAAGCAATAGAAACATCATTATAAAGAAATAAAATAAATTGTAAAGAAATACTTTTACGGAAATAAAGGAAGGCCATTCACATGCGTAATTTCCACTGCATTATTCTTTTAATATGTCTACTAAGTAAGGGGTTTAAGAGTTGCAGCCAACCTCCTTTATTTCCTGAGGATTTTTTTTCTGCAATAGAAAACTATAATATAATATCAAGACACTATCATACCTCACAACCATAATGGGTGATAGAAGGGAATTCGTGTCACTTTGAAGAACTATAGGACATGTGTTACTATACAAATATAATTATAACCCTCTATGTATTTGAATGATTTGTTTTAAAATAAAAATAGATTTTAAATATAACATATTGTTCAAAGTTTCAGGGTTAGTTGCTTTTCTTCATTTTCCACATTAACTGCAAAATAATCAAAGATAACCAAAAATTGTAGAGGACCAACAGAAGCAAAATTTCAAATTAAGATCTATTGAAACTAATCATCTTTTTATGTGACATTAATATAAATGATGCAAATGATATTGCATATATACAAAGTTCTCTGAGAGCAGAAAATTTATTATACCCATTTTTGCTAGTTATTCTTTATAATACCATTCAATGATTTTTCAAAAAATAGTAAAAGTATTGCTCATAAGAAGATCTTCACTTATCTTTCCATTTCTTTATTCCCTTTATTGCAAAACTGAGTGAAATATTTGCCTATACTGCTTTTCATTTTCTTGTTTGATGCATTCCTTCAATCACGATAATTAGGTTTTCATTTCTACTTCTCCAAAGAAATTGTCCTTTCCAAGTTCATAACAACTTCACTAAGCCAAAGCCAGTGGCGAATTCTAAGCCCTCAATTGATTAGACTCTCAGCAGTATTTGACATTACTAATGACTCCTTTCTTCTTATAATACTTACTTCACTTCGTGTAAGGGACACCATTACACTCTTGCCTCCCAATGTCATCCCCTTTGCTGGCCCCTATGCTTTCTACGTTTAATTTTAGAAACTCCACAGATTGACTCTGATGTTTATTTGTCAGAACTAACCATTCCCTTGAGCTTCACATTCATTTATCAAACTGTCCAATTTGCTACATGGCTTCGGTAGGTAACAGCATCACAAATGGATTGTGCTTATAACAGAACTCTTGATTTCTCCCTTCAAGCTCTAGAAATTATGCTCTCTTAGGACACAATCTTGTTAAATATCATGTAAAGGATGGACAGTCGGACCTGAAACACAGTGTTCAAGGAATGAAAACTAAAATCAAAACAAAAAACAAATATGAAAATGACCATTTAAATGCAGAAACATGGTATTTGAAACAGCATGAGACTTCTATGTGTAGCTTCATATGATGAGCTAGGATTCAAAAAAAGGAAATGATTGATTAAGATAGTCTCAGACTTTTCTCAAAGATGAAATGATATATTTGGCTGAGTTTCAGGAAATCCTTGAGTGAAAATTTGCAGAATATTCGAAAAAAATGATTTAAGTAATTTCTATATTTGGTTATAGATGTCTATATGTTTCTCAAAGTGATTTCAATGATTAATTTTTAAGGTGTTTATAATAGAAAACTTTCAGATATTTTTAATAACTACGGACAGCATGGGTTCTACTACAGGTATGATTATGCTACCCACTTTGGACAAACCAGGTAAACAACATCTCTTTCACAAGGCAGACTGCAAAGACTGATTCCAAAGTGTCTTTTGTACAGGTCTGTTACAAGAGTGAGGCCATCTGAAAGGTAACAATCAACTTTCAGAAGATATGTATCCAAGTGGGCTACTTCCAATGTCTATGAGAAGTACCTGCACTTAAGAGTCTGCTATTGCCTTAGGTAAGTTTCAGCTTATAGACAAGATCCTAGCAGAGAAAAAAGGAAAGCACACATCCACATACCTCCAAACACACAACACGATGAAGCTCTATCTAAAATAAGTAAGATGCTGGTTAATCTAGATTTGATATTGGGTCTCTTCTAACTTCAATGCATCAGAGATTTAATCAGACATGGTTGTTTTACTGTGAGTATTCAGAAGAATGTTTTAATTTTCTGAGTTATTAAATGAGAAGCGTGAGTGAAGAAGAAAAATTCAAGAAAATAAACTAAAACAATTCGCTTCTATTTTTACTCACCTCAATTACCTATAAAAAATTATCATTCAATTTGAAACATGTTGCTCTTTAGCAGCATGTTATGCTGCTTCCCCTGTTAAGCTGACGAAAAATATGAGGTCCTGAGCTTGTGGATAAGAAGCAACAGCTATTCTTCTATCAAGGGGAGAAGCAGCTGCATCCCCTATGTCCATGCCCTTTAGAATATACATAACACCCTGGAATCCCCGGTGGCAGCTGTGCACTGTAGTATCCTGGCTATAGCACTTTCTACACTATTTCATGAAGCTTAAGATGCTAATTTCAGGATGTAGAATGTTTAGCCTTGCAGCTTTGAGGATGTTGGCACTGAAGCTGATAGAAATGTGTTCTCTCGAGTTTGAATATGTCTTTATGCATCAGCATCTCTGGTAAATAATTCCTTACATTTATTTTCAAGCCCTTGTGTGCATTTGATAGAGTGAGACCAAGGGATTATTGCAATGACACACTGCACATCTTTGTTATTTTGGGGAGCAGTTTTCCCTTCTGAAATATCAAGCATATTTTGGGTTTATTATCCCAAACCATTTCAGTTTTGTAATTTTTGTCATCCTCAGCAAATTAACCCCACACATGCCTTTGTCTGTCGTGTGAACCATGCAGAAATTTTGAATTATGTCACCTCTATAAATGGGAAACTTGGAAGAAGGATTAAATGCTAAGGGTGATCAGTCAGAGAAAGTGGCAACTCGTCTGGTTCAATGATTAAAGTCTGGACCTGAAAATAAGAATTACTAGGTTCTATTTGTGGCTTTGCTATCAATTTGCTATATGACTTTTAGTACGACTTTTCACCGGGAATTAGTTTTCAGATATGGGCTAAAGGAAAAAAATGTAGACCTTCAAAACCTAAAGGAAAAATTTGTTATATTTCTTAGAAATATTACACAGTTTATTAGGAGGGCCTTTCACAGAGTTTGGATAAATCTCAGCCAAATAAATGTTTTATGTCAGCTAAACTAATAACCAAAACATTAATTGGAGAAAAATGTGTAGGATGTTGAATTATCTCACATAGGCAGTTCAAATAGGCATCTGGCTATGTTTCTGTTTAGACGGAGCTGTAAACAGTAGGAATTTCTAAGGTATGTAAATAACTTACAAAATCAGGATGGTATTTAGAAACCTTAGGGAAAAAACCTGCTAACTTCAGAATTTAGAGTGATTTTTTTCCCACCGTCTTTATGTTTAGCCTGTTTGGAACATGACACAGCTAAATCCTTCCTTTCCTGGCAATTTACTGTCAGTTAAGACTCCACTGTATGTAATTGTGCCTCCAAATTCACATAACATAGATTTTTCTGATGCTTTACTGTCCTTATTGTTTACTTTGTTGGTTTTTAAATATTTTTTCAAAATGTTTAAATATTTTAAAGAGTTTTCCTTTCAAACTACAAAAGCTTTATATGCTTATTGAATCAAATTAGGTCATACAGATGTGTACAAAATACAATGCCTGAATGTAATTTTTCACTATTCCACTTTATAGTCATCTTTCTACATTTTTTCTATGTATAAGAAACAGATATATGTATAAACACCAAATTTCTTATTACAAAAATGTTATAAAAATTTTTGCCAATTTACATTTTTTCTTCTTGATTAGAAAGAAACTTAATAAGGATGTTTTCATCATGGTTTTCCAGAGCAACAGAACAGAGTATATATTTGTGTATATATATCCTACATATGTATATGCACATATGTATATATACACAGGTGTATACATACACATATATACACGTATATGTAATGTCATGTATTATATAATGTTCCATAATATATGTTCCATAATATATTATATTATGTGTAATATTTAATAATACACACACATATATATGTGTATGTGTGTAAATATATATATATATATACACACACAGAGAGAGAGAAGGTGGAAGAGACATCAATGTTAAAGAGTTGACTCATATGACTATGGAGGAGGTTCACAAGTCCAAAATCTGCAAGGTAGGCTGGACGACTGAAAACCCACGGAAGAGTTGCTAGTTGAGTCTGCTGGCAGAATTACCTCTACCTCCTGAAAAGTCAATTTTTTTATTTCTATTAAGTCCTTCAACTAATTTAATAAGGCCCATCCATATAATGGAGAGCAATCTGCTTTATTCAAAGTCTACTAATTTAAATGTTAATCTCATGTAAAAGTTAACCTCACAGAAACAACTGGAATAATATTTGACCAAGTGTCTGGGTACCATGGCATCCAGCAAAGATGACTGATAAAATCAAACATCATATAGGCCTACGACTTTCTAATCTGTTCTAAGCACTTCTCATGTATTATTTCATTTAATAATAATCAAAACGACCCTATGATATAGGTATTATTATCATTTCAGTTCCTGAATACAAACAATGCCAACACCTTAAGCACATCGCTGTCTTCCTATGCTTTAATTTCCTCATCTATAGAATTTAAAAAAATAGTATCTACAAAAATGTTGATATGAGTAATAAAAATGTAATACATGCAAAGTGTTTAACCCAGTATCAGGTACATGGTAAGCACATTAACACTTTTGTTATCATTTTATCAGACTATATTCAAACATTCCTTATCGATGGTTATTTATGTTGCTTGCCATGACAAATACTTGGATATAAGCCTTTTTTATTTATTTGCTGGTAGCTTTGTTTCTGTAGAATATGGTCATAAATAAGGGTAATTGACCCTTATAATAGGTCCAAATCAATGATTTTTTATACTGTTCACAAGATTTTGCAATCATCACCATTAATTCCAGAGTAGTTCATTATCCCAAAGGAAACCCCATACCTATTAGCAATCACTCCCTATTTCTCCTCTTGCCAAAGCCCTGATAACGACTGGTACAGTTTCAATGTGTGTCCCTGCCCTGAATCTCATGTTGAAATGTAACCCCGAATGTTGGAGGTGGGGTCTGGATGGAGGTGGTTGGATCATGGGGGCAAATTTCTCATGAATGATTCAGTGCCATACTCTTGGTGCTGTCCTAGGCATAGTTAAAACTTCTCATGAGATCTGGTCATTTTCAAGTGCTTAGCACCTCCCCATTCTCTCTCTCACTCCTGCTCCCTCCATGTGAGACACCTGCTCCCCCTTCACACACTGCCATGACTGGAAGTTCCTTGGGCCCTCCCTACAAGCAGATGCTGACTTTATGCTTCCTGTACCGCTTGCACAGTGAACCAATTAAATGTTTTTTCTTATAAATTACTCAGTCTGAGGTATAGCAATGCAAGAACAGCCTAATACAACCACAAATTAATGTTTTGTCTATTTGTCTATGTTGGACATTTAACAAAAAAAAAATGAATCATATAATATATTGCCTTTTGTGTCTCACTTATTTCACGTGGTATAATGTTTTCAAGATTCACCCATGGTATAGCATATGTCAATACTTCACTCATTTTCATGGATAAATAATATTCTGTTATATAGATGTATACCTCTTTTGTATATCCATTTATCACTTGATGAGTATTTGAGTTGTTTACAAATTGAGATATGCATAGTGCTGCTGTGAACATGTATGTATTAATACAAGATTTTCTGTGAACATGTTTTTATTTATCTTGGCTATATACGTAGAAATGGAATTGCTATAATGTTTTCCTAATTATAAAAATTTACACTCCCATTAGCAACATGTGCCAATACTTGGGTCTTTTGTTTTGTTTTGATTTATGACATAATCACTACAAAAGAGTAATTTAGTATTTTCTCAAATTTTTGTCTTAGAGGTTATAATTAACAGGGACAGAGATTAACTAATATTTATTAAAGCAGGCAAAAATATGGATCCTTTACATATATTATCAAATTTTATGTTCACAATATCCTTGGAAGATTTTATCAGATATACTTGTATGGTCAATATTCATTATCACAATTTTAATATGAGGAATAAGACCTGGGAATAATGTATTCAATATCACTCAGCTAATGAAAAATAAGACCAGTGTTTGAGAATACTACAACTAACCCATGTGTTTCAAGTTGCCTTATGAATTTTAAACATATTTTGGCAACTTGCCCAAAGCAACACAGCAACAAAGTAACTGTAATTTGGTAGAAAAATGATTCAACATTAGTGCCTTCTGATTCCAGAGTTTCTTTGCCTGAAAAGTGTGTGAATTTCCCAGGAAAATCTCTTTTTTCTATTTCTATGTAGAAATGGTGGCCTTACCTCGCATATTTCTTTTTAAAAGATTGCATAGCATAAAAGGTTAAGCCTTTTATCCTCTGGGAAGAGCACTGTGTTCATTTCTGCTGAGTCCCTCCATTGTAGTATCACACATCAGCACATTTTGTTATGTTGTTCTTGTTCGCCAGGTCTTGATTGCAAAGCTTCCTTTATCTGTTACTGTTGGAGAAAACCTCCAATGTATTTTGATGAACAGACTTGCAGTTGTCTGTCCTCATTTTTAAAAATGATCTCTTAATTTTACCTCTACCATGCTTACCTGAACTGATGTGTGGTGCTTTTACATGATAACTGAATGGGCTGTGAAATAATACAGTTTAAGTATAGCAATTTAAATTTGACAGCAATTAAACTCTGCACTAAATATAAGTACTTGGTTATTACATGCTCTCTAAACTGGAATATGGTCTTTTCTTATTAAGCTATTTAAAATATTATTGACTATATATTTGTTTTCGTTTTTTTATTTTTTAAAAATCCTCAGAAACTATTTACATGCTTCCACATTTTATTTGGGTGTCAATTTTTAATTTAAAATAAAATGAAAAAATAATAAATATAGTCTTAAGAGACTTATCCTGTCATTCCTAGTTATAAAGGGGGTTTCAGCTCTCTTTACTTTCTGGAACCCAGTGCTTCCCTTGGGAAGAAGTGTAGTTGGTATATTCTGTGTACCCAGCATCTGTTGGGTAATATGTCATTGAATTTGGGACCAGAAATATTGATTATGAAAGCAGTAAGCAGTCTCCATTTAGGATCTCTGCTGCTACTACTGGTCTATCTGTTCTCAGACGTGATGAAGGTACCTTGCTTGCACTTTCATTCTCCTTGAGGTGAGAAGTTCAGGCAGGACTGGCCTTTGAGGGCATGCTGAGTTCTCCTTTCCCACTGCTCATACTTTCCCATTTTCGGTTGAGAATGATGAAAAATTAAGGTAAGCCCCTATTTGTCTCCAATTCAAGTAAGAAAGATTTGTAGGCCTATTGTTGGGCTGAAGTCCTTGTCTCATTCTTAATTCATTTTACAGGGAACCCTGCACTTTGAGTTAATAATAGAACACCTGACTCTTATGTTTATCCTCACTCTCAAAAACAAGCCTCAAATGAACAATGCATGAAACCCTATCTCTCTAATAGAATCCCTGATCAATCCACTTCAACCTCTAATCCATACAAATTTAGGAAAGAAATAACTACCAAATACAAAAAAAGGAAATTTTTAATTATTCATGTTTCTGCTCTCTTTTACTATGCGTATATATAACCAAATGTATATAAAGCTACATAAATCAAATCACAATGTAATTATTCATTCAGCTTTATTTTTACATATGCAATAATAAAAAGTTTAACAATATAATTTATTCTAAACATTAACTTTATTATTTAAAAATTTATACCTAATGAATTTAGAGGTTTTGACAAAAATCTAATAAAAATCTGTGTCAACAACTTTAATTGACATTTTGGGCATATCAGTTTTTAGAATGACATGAAGTAACTCTTCACAGTAAAGTTGTAATTTCACAGTTTATTAATGATACTAATAAATTGCATATTTTGAGAGATGCTCAAGTAGGCAATTACTATTACTTTTCCTGTTTCATATGTTAAGGAGCTAATTTAAGAATGAAGTTTTGAGAAACCTTCTTTTTTATCTACTTAGTTTTAGCTACTTAGTTTATTTATTTTTAGCTACTTAGCCACTTAGGTTTTCCAGTCTGCCTCTTACTCAAAGACCTGATTTGCAATCAACAGTTAGGTAAATTTTTTATCAGATTACACTTTCAGTACTAAATTTTCAATAACATACATAACAATTACTTCAGTAAAACTGACAAAATGTCAGAGAGTGGGACAGGGTAGAGTAATTAGCAGAATGGTGGGAGTCTGCAGCAATTCAAATAGAGAAAGTTTTTATTTTCCTGAAGGTTGTAATTTCCTAGAGGATAAGCAAAGAAGAAAATTTTTATGGACAATTTTATCACTCAAGTTAGGATGTAGAGAATCTACATATCACCTAATTTTAAAGTTCTGTGAGTTTTATTATATAATAATATTTTTACCTATAATTTATGTCGCAATAAAATGTTGTACCATTTCTAGGTCACTTGCTGTGGGTATTATAATATACAAATAATGATATTAAGGATCTAATCTTTGCTTTTACTAAACAAATCACCTTTTATAGGTTTCAGGATGCTAATTTTATTTCATCCTGACTTACATCCTGCTAAGATGACAACAAAATGCCATTGATGTCATGATTTTCTCATTGTGCTAAACCTTTAATATACTACATTTACAAACTCAAAAGCAAGACCAGCAGAATCTGAGAACGGTGCATTCTAATGTGAAATGTTTACCAATTTTAAAGTTTTGTAAATAAAGTTGACTTATATGCAAGTAGTTGATGTCTAATTATAAAACACACAGGTAAAATTGTTAGTACATTGTTAGTACATATGTTATTTAAGCTTTAGTAAACCCATTTTATAAACAATTCTTTGCATATTTGAGAGAATATTGCCTTGATTAAGCTTATTTGCAACACAAAATGCATAGTTCCTTTTCTTAAATTGGATCCTTTTTTGTTTCTAGCTTAATTAAGAGAAAAATGTATAAAAACAAAAAAGAATCTGTTTTATTTGGGATCATTGCTACTTCTATTTCCAATATATATCATATGGGAGAATAATAATTTCTTAATTTTCATCTTCGGAAAATTTAAAACAATTTAGGTTTTTCTTATAATTATTTCTGTCTTTTCATAGTCTTATCCCACCGGCCCAGTGACAGTGTGTCACCAACATTTTCCAAAATATTGTACTACGGTTTGCACTGCTTCATTTTATTATTGTCTCAAATCACCATAGGAAAAAATTTAAGAAAGGTCTTTATACTAAAGTTACAGTTAATAAGTTTGTATCTTATAACTCTAAATGGATAATGTTAGTTTCAACAAGAGTTCTTTAACACAAAGGAATTAGTCAACAATGTTGGGATTTTCATCATCTGCAGATTTGTAGAAAAAGGAAAAGACATTTTGGACAGAAAAACTTCCTCTCAAATTGTATCCTATAATTGCACATAAAAATATTAGAAATAGCACCTTTTAAAATTAGACACTTAGTATAGTCCTTATTCTTTAAAAGTATTTACATATACTATTTCAATTAACCTTTACAACAATTCTATGAAATTGGTTTTATTATTATAAGTCAATTTACTGATTTACTGATGAGAAAACAGAATAATGGATAGTTGCATCAGGCCTGACATACTGATAAAATATCAGATATAAATGGGCTATGTTTTCTGAGAATTCTGGGACCAAATAGCTGTCACTCCCCTCCTTTCCCAATAATATTCACCACATTGTTGTGTCATGATCTTCCACTTAAGAAAATACAAATTTCTCCTGTGTCATATCTGCCTAAAATGTTTTTATTTAAAAAATACTCCATATGTTCAGATCACATTTCTACCTGCGTTTTAATTGATGCCTTATACTCTTGCTTCATATCTACAAACCCTGGGTTTGTTAATGTTTCCCAAAATGTTGAATATCTGTACCACAAAGCAGATTAACACAATAGCATATACATTAGGCAATACATACATTAGGCAGTATACAGCATAGAGTACAGATAAGCTTTCCTCTCAAAACTCCGGTCTTTGCACCATTAACTACTTCCTTGAATGAGATATCATGAGATTAGCGATTCCTTCACGTGTTTTACTGTCACAAACTTCTCACAGTCTGGCTTTGCTCTCGAAATAGCAATTTCATTGACCTGTTGTCGTGACACCAATAATTACGATCATCTCATTGAAAATTTCTTCTTAAGGTACCTCTGGGCCATTGATAAATTTGAATATTTAACAAATTTAATTTCCATAAACTGTCCTTAAAAGAGAAAGGTTATATAATGCACTTCCACGGAGTAGTAGTCACTTCTTCTTGTTATTACATTCAGGCAAAAACACACATAATTTTCTAAAAAGTCATTAACAATATAGATGATTTATTCATCATGAACTTTTGTACTGATGCTATTCAAGGGCACTGCTAAATTTAAGAATTTTATCATTGATAAATATAGATAAACAACCATCCCAACAAATACACACCCCCAGACTATCCTTAGTGTCAATCTTAGTAAACATTGGTAGGACAAAAAAAAAGTGCGTGAAAAAGCTTAAAAAAAATGTATCTGATGGAAGGCAGTACCGACCCTCATTAAGCCGCAGTTCCTACACTAAGAGTTCTATACGTTTTCCATCTTGACCATCTACTGGGTAATTAATTAAAATTATTCATTATGTTCCCATGAGGTGTTACTAAACTTTATCTACAAAAACTACACCCTCAGTTTAGTTGCATAAATGGCAATATAGATTTTGCTAATATCTGTGGAATTTTAAAAATCTTGCTGAGATCCTTATTACTATGCACATTTATCAATTTGAAGTTTTTGTTTTCCATTCTATAGTGTGTACACATTAATTCAACAGTCTAGACAAGTTTAAAATAAAGAAAAACTACAATGTTGATTACCTTAGGGAAAACAGAGTTTCTGATAGAAGTCCTTGTTTTGCAGTAGGTTTTCTAGTCATGGCATTTATTTACATACACCTTTGGGCATTGATCTCATGAAAATCACAGCTCTCTCCTCAGTTCTCCAGAAAATATCCAAAAACTAAGTAACATTAATTCAATATTTGATGAATAAATATTTGATGAATAAATATTTGATGAATAAATATTATGTTCACCAACTGCACAAATATCCATGAGATTTCTTCTCAAGGTACCTCTAGGCCATTGGTAAGTTTGAATATTTAACAAACTTAATTCCCATAAACTGTTCTTAAGAGAGAAAGATGATATAATGCATTTTCATGGAGTAGTAGTAATTTCCTTTTTGGTATTACATTCAGGCAAAGACATGAAATTTCCTAAAACCAAAGTCATACACAAGCCCTATAAACATAAACGCATTGGGAACACAAGACATATTAATAAATATAAAATAATTGTCAGGATACAATCAAATGTGAAAGTGAGGAAGAAGTTGAGAATGGGGTCAAGAATGTTAAACTCCCTGGTGTATGGGATAAAATCTTTCACAATGAAGAAATTTCCCACTAAAAAATGCAGAAAGTGTCTTCATTTAGAAACACTGGTATTAGAGGATTTAGTATTTACTAGTGAATCATTACTGATAGATCAGTGACAGTAGGAAATCAATTTTTGCTGTGTTTTGATATTAGTTTACTCATATTTAAACTGCAATAATATTCAGAACCACTTGGAAGTAAGAACACATGAAAAAGCTATGAATACAGAAGACCACGTGGCCAAATTACAAAAAAGAACATTGGCTCGAATAGTCTTCCACCTGCTTGAGATGTATCATAAAACAAACTGCATCAACTCCAAAAGATTTCCAAACAAGACTTACTCCAAGGCATATGGTTGGGTCTTATAAAACAGAGATTCAACAACCAATTAAGTTTCCAACGTTCTGTGTTTCACAAAATAAACAATTTTTATATACATCTCAATAGCTTTAATATACTAATGTTTATAATTTTCAAAAATAGAAATAATTACATAACATGTATTAATATTATCAAAATGCTTTTTCTGCAAAAGTTATTTTTGGAAATAAAAATCCTATATAGGCTGCTTCTACCAAAATGTATGAAAGACACATCCTTTATCCATTGGTTAGAAAATCAGGCTTAGTATGATTTCTCTTTTTAATTTTTGCTCTATAAGCATTGATGGCAAAAAGTGTGTTTAATTATCCATATGCAATTAAACACTTAAGGGATTAATTAATTAGTTGGCATTTGTAACACTCTAAGATGAAAATCACTGTTTAAGAATTATCATTATTAATATGAACAGATGCAAGGGATGAAAGCATCATTTATGCATGCATATGGCACACCCATCAACTCTTAGCTTACGCTTGATTATGAAGATGGATAAATATGCTCTTTGCTTTATCATAAATGTCAACTTTGTTAGGGCCCTATTCAAAGACATGATTGCTCTTTGAGCCAACATGAGCACCAATTTCCAAATATTAAACCAATGTGTCTTCAGAAAAATTATGCCTCAAATCATTCTCAGTAATGCTTGTTTCCACTTACAGAAAAAACTACGTGTTTTGTAAAAGCATATTTAAATTGATAAAGTAAATTATGTCACCATTATATATATGTACTTGTTGTCCAATGCTGTTGGAAATGAAACTACAATATTAACTATCAGACAGAAAGTATTATTTATTTAAAAGAAGTAATAGAATTTGAGCCATTCTCTACTGCAACATCTAACAGTACATCATGTCTAACTGCAGATTTCTCATTTAATTTAAGCCTTCTAAAGTTAAATTTGGATATTTACTATCATTTTTATGATATAATTATCTCCCTTTATAAGATAGAAGATATTCATTTAATGGAAGGGCAAATCTATATGAAAGCATATTTTTGTATTTTATCTTTGGCATGTTGATTTAATAAAATAAGGCTATTTTGGTACTACATTGATGTAAAGCCAAAACTCATTGAAAGCAATAAAAATCCATATAAGCTGTTGACTAATGCTTTCATTTTAACCTAAGATAACATATTAAAACTTACAACGTGATAAGTGATGTCCTCACACAATATCACAACAAGTAATGAAGAAATAATATGGAGTTTACAGAGCCATTTATATCAACTTCTTAAATGGCCAAAACCTGTTATCTTAGCTCTGCCAGCAATCAATTCAAATACATAATAGAAAGATATGTTTTCCTTGAGAACATTTTTGATGCTTGGTAAAGCTTTATGTTGGCATTTTTATTAAAACAATGTGTAGGTTGCTATAGTTATACGGAAATGGTATTTCAGCTTCCAACCTCTGTTTTCATAAAGTGAAAATATAAGCAAAACACTCATCAGAATAAAGCCTTAAGTACTTAACTTTCAACATAACACTTAATTGTGTTTCTAAATTTAATGAATAAATGTTAAATTAACATGAAAGCCAAGGCTTAAGCATGCAGAGTAATGCAAAAGAGGCTACAAAATTTGATAATTTAATGGAAACAATTTCCTGAATATGTTCAGTGTCTTAGCACAACAGATATTCTTCTTTTAAAATGATTTTATTCAGATTTATATATTTTTAACTCTAGGTCACTTAATGTTTGTAGCTAGAGAAGATGAAGAAAGTCCCTTGTAATGAACTAAAACATTGTCTCTCTCTTTGTTATGGATTTTAAAACTTGTTGCCAATACATATAATTTGTTCAAGCATAGAATGTTTTATATTCTCATTATTATTTCTTTATCTTAACCTTCAACAGCAATGATGATCCTATCTTTATCTTAACAATAGCATATCTAATTTATATTTTCTTAGAAAATAAGCAGTCAGTAAATGGAAAGAATTGTGTGCATTAAAGTAAGTAAAATCTATGTTAAAAATATCCAGAGATGTAATCCACATTTTCATTGTTGTTATAGATTACCCAACTCCTAAGGGTCTTTCCAAAATTACGCCTACGCCTAAGCAATTCCATTGATATTTCAAAAGATTAGTTATTACATTCTGGAAAATAACTCTTCAAATAATTGAAGGAAGGTTTAAAATTAACCTTTGGCTTTCCTTTTTTATATACCAAGTTTAACATGTTAAAATAGAGGATTTAGCTTACACTTGATTATGAAGATGGATAAATATGCATGTTGACATGGCTATCAACAATGACAAAGACCAGAGATTTAGGAGTAGATGGATGAAGTGGAGTGGCAGGCTAGACCATTAAAAATGTAGAGCATGGAAATATTTAAACCAATAAAAATAACAAGAATATTAGAGGATAAAAGACAGAGATTTGGCTATTAAAACATGTAATTACTTGGATTATAAATCATTCTACTATAAAGACACATGCACACATATGTTTATTGCAGCAATATTTACAATAGCAAAGACGTAGAACCAACCCAAATGCCCAACAATGATAGACTGGATAAAGAAAATGTGGCACATATATATACCATGGAATACTATGCAGCAATAAAAACGAATGAAATCATGTCATTTGCAGGGACATGGATGAAGCTGGAAGCCATCATTCTCAGCAAACTAACACAGGAACAGAAAACCAAACACCATATCTTCTCACACATAAGTGGGAGTTGAACAATGACAACACATGAACACAAGGAGGGGAACATCACCCACTAGGGCCTTTTGGTGGGGTGGAGGACAAGGGAAGTGATAGCATTAGGACAAATACCTAATGCATGTGGGACTTAAAATCTAGATGATGGGTTGATAGGTGCAGCAAACCACCATGGCACATGTATACCTATGTAACAAACCTGCATGTTCTGGCACATGTATCCCAGAACTTAAAGTAAATTTAAAAATTTTTAAAAAGAAATAAAGGAATCAAAAACATTTTAAAAAAAAAGGAAAAATAATATGTAATTACTGAGGAATAGTAGGACGTAGGAGGTCGAGGAGAAGCATGTAGGGTAATAACAGGTGCTTCAAAATTCTTTGCTTTTCTAGGGAGGAAGATAAAACAGTGACATAAAAGTGGTAACAAAAGTTTAAGGGCCTACTTCACCCTCTCTGCAGTACACAGATGAAAAGGGAGAGAACACAGTATCTTCAACTGACATCCAGGCTTTTGCATTAGTTAGGAAAGTTCTGAAAAAAATGATGAATATTTAATGGATTTTGTTGATGACAGATTTTGAGTTCAAATGAACATCAAAAAAGAGTTTGTGTTGACAGAGTTAGGAAGAAGTGGACACTGTATTCGTATTGGGGGATACACTGAACATTTTGTAGATGAACCTAAATGCTGACAGATAACCTGAGAGGCTGTGAATTGCTCTGGATACCAGCTAAGAAAATGGGACATGATTGAAATTATTTGGATGGTTTCTTAGACAGAGCTAATCAATCACACTTAAGACTCTGCCCATGCTCTTAGACAGTCTATACTGCTAGTGTCCAAAATGTTAGCAGATATGAAGTAAGGTTTTCTGTTTGTTTTTTGAGACAGAGTCTCGCTTTGTTGAGAGACTGGAGTGCAATGGCGTGATCTCTGCTCACTGCAAACTCCGCCTCCTGAGTTCAAGCAACTCTCCTGTCTCAGCCTCCCAAGTAGCTGGGATTACAGGCCCCCGCCACCATGCCTGGCTAATTTTTTGTATTTTTAGTAGAGATGGGGTTTCGCCGTGTTGGCCAGGCTGGTCTCAGACTCCTGACCTCAAGTGATCCACCCACCTCGGCCTCCCAATGTGCTGGGATTACAGGCATGAGCCACAGTACCTGGCCTGAGGTTAGTTTTTTTATTCAATCCTGCAATGGGTGATACAGAGAGCATGGGAGAACATTTTAAGCAGATTTATCTGTGTAATCCTAGTGTTCTGAAATTTTAAATTGATGTGCTTCATGTGAGAACTCTCATTAAATGTCATAAAAAACAGATGCACTACGTGAACTAGAAAATGTTCTTGCTTTTAGTTCTGAAATCACATTGTTTCATCCATCTAATAACTAGCCCAGTTATTCCTTTTTCAGTTTTCTCTTTCTGAAAGTTTGGGTATTCAACTTAGATTTAGCCTACAAATTTCTCATATATTTTTTGTTACTTTTTAATCACTGTCTTTTTGTTCCACTCACTAGAGCAATCCTCAATTTTACCTAAAATGAGTATTCTGTCATTCAATTTTTTTATTTCCAAGTGTATTTCTTATTTAAGAAATGTGCCCTTTTAAAACATGTTCTTATTTTATGGACTTAATAAACTTTGTGGTATTTCTGAGGACATTAGCTATATTGAGTTAAATTTCCTTCTAATCTCTGCATTGCCTGTTTCTTTAAATTCCTTTTTTAAGTTTCTTGGTTTTGTTTTCTCTCGTTGATGCAAAAGTCTTTCTTCAAAGTGTGGATCACAATTTGATGTCATATTTAAGAGTCAGTCATTGTACCTGTTGGCTATATAAATATCTATTTTGAGAAATGTCTATTCAGGTCTTATTTTTCAGTGTACACATACGTTAAAACATCACATTGTACCCCATAAATATGTATGATAAAAAAGAGTAAGGCATTTAAACAGCATGGGATCTCTGTTTCAAGTGAGAGATTGGATAGCAATCCATCCTTTTTATGGAAATAACCCCCAAACAGCATAGCACGACTTTTGTTTAGGATTATGCAGTTTATTCAGAGAAGAGCATCTCATTCTCCTGATTTAGGGAGGATGAGAGGAGTATGTCCCTGTGTTCTTGGTCTTGGAGCTTATCTATATAACAGAGTTTGCCACTGTTTTTTTCAGTAATTTAAGTTATTCTTATTGCCCTTGCTTTTAATGCGAGATCATTTTCTGGTAATCCCATATCTGGACATCCTTTGGTTAATTTTTTCATAGATTAAATTTTCTGTTCACTTTGTAGAGAGATGTAATCAACTGGTTTCCCTGATGGGAATTGCAAATTGAGTTTTAAGTTCTTCTTCTTCATATTTTTTAATATTCTTGCATTTTTAGTCCCATACCTTACTCCCATTTTAAGAAATTCCTCCTTTCTCCAATTCTGGATTTGCCTATAGCACTTGAAACAAATCAGCTTTCTTATTCCATGGACAGATGCCAGTTTTCTCTTTGAGGATGATATCTAAACAGATGTTCATCCACTTTTCACCTTCTTTAGTTTAGTTTAGTTTCTTCTTCTCAGCTTGTATCACCTGTACATCCATTTTCCTTGATATTCTTATTTCTCTATGACCAACTTAGTGTTAATGCAGGAAAGAGCTAAAATAAATAACTTCACACAATATGCCATGTTTTGGTCATAATTATATTTTATTCTTATTATTTTCACTATTTTTGTTATTTTTCTTTTTTGCATTTTTAAGCTAAGAAGTTGATGATATGTTTTAGTCAAAAATTCTTTCGGCCGGGTGTGGTGGCTCACGCCTGTAATCCCAGCACTTTGGGAGGTCGAGGCAGGTGGATCACGAGGTCAGGAGTTGGAGACGAGGCTGACCAACATGGTGAGACCCCATCTCTACTAAAAATACAAAAATTATCCGGGCATGGTGGCATGCGTCTGTAATCCCAGCTATTCAGGAGGCCGAGACAGCAGAATCACTTGAGCCCAGGAGGTGGATGTTGCAGTGAGTCGAGTTAGCGCCACTGCACTCCAGCCTGGGTGACAAGAGCAAGACTCTGTCTCAAAAAAAAAAAAGAGAAAAAAAACAATATTTTCAAGTAAAATCAAAATTAAGATGAATATAACAACACCAACATGTCATATTGTGTTATGTATGAATAATTATTTCAGTGCAAAACTATATATAATAGGCTAAGTTAAATATAATAGGTAATTATATCACAGTGAACTTAACAAACTTATTGACATTAAGATTTAACACTGATATGGAATATATACAGTGAGTACTATGTAACAAAAAACAACTTTGTGCAAAACAAATTAGTTTTCCCAAAAATATGTAAAAGAATTGCTTGTCATACATAGATTTGAAGGAAACCATGTAAAAACATAAAACAGACTTACTTCAAATTTTTTATGTTTAGATGGAGGATCAAGTTTTTACATAAATTTTCAAAGTTTAGAAGCAATTTTATTTTTTATGATAAGCTTCATTTGGTGCTTTATTATAGTGGAAAAAATACTCTCATGTAAAAGTCTTGTAGCTCTTGATAATATCCCTCAGGTTCATCTTAAACTACCTGGAATTTACAATCAACTTGCAAGACTGGTTCAAAATTTTTGGCAATAAGAGCAGATTGAAGGTTATGATTGTATAATATTTTGGTATAATTACCTGTGGCCTTGTAAAAGTAAACGGCAAACATCTGCTGAAAAACTGATCATCCTCATCTCCATACATGTGAGCAGTTCTGAAATATTCTGTTATGCAGTAACCAGAAAATAAGAAGAAATAAATTAAGAAATAAATTGCTCACTAAAATATAAAAAATGCAAAATCCATTTGTGTCTAAAAATTTTACCAAAGAGAATGATCTCACAAAAAAAATTATTTTCTTAAGATATGAGTAACAAGAGAATCAAGCTTTTAAAAAAATTCAATATAGTTAAAAAGTAATAAAAGGTATATAAAGAATGAACTGTGATCAAGTTGTTATTCTAATACTTATGAGACAATATTGCTACTAGAAGTTATAAAAAATGGGGAAAACTATTATAGCAGTAACTTAAAAAACTTTTTATTTCTTTTAAAATTAATATCAATTTTTCTAAAATACATTTTTTAACATGCAAAATATAAAAATAAACATTTATTTTTTTTTAATTGCAGGTACTGTTTGCACCGCCCCCACCCCTCCAAAAAAAAAAACAACAAACAAGGACGGCTTCTCTAGTGCTTGCCACCTTTGTCAAAGCACCTGACACCACTGTCAAAGCACCCAGAGCCAGCAGAGCTATCTCACCTGACAGTTATCTCCCTAGGGCCTGAGAAATGGCCTACCTGGTGGCCCCCAAGCTCACTGAACTAGGCCAATGACTCCACAAATGCCCACAGTCTAAGCCACTGAGTGACATGCAGACATCATTGAGACTAATTTTTTTAAATATCACGGATTAAAAAGTCATTCCATTCCAATTAAAACCAAAATCAAGCAGGAGTAGCTGTACTTAGATAAAATAGACTTAAGTAAAAAACTGTAAAAGGGGTCAAAGAAGGTCATTATAAAATAATAAAGGAATCAATTCAGCAAGAAGATATAACAATTATATTCTCACACAACACTGGTGCACTTAGATATGTAAAGCAATATTACTAATCCTAAAGGAAAAAGAGACACAAATACAATAAAAGCTGGGGACTTCAACACCACACTTCCAGCATTAGATCACCTAGACAGAAAATCGACAAAGAAACGTCAGATATAATGTACACTATAGAACAAATGAATCTAACAGACATTTACAGAATATTTCATCCAACAGCTACATAATACACATTTTCTTCACCAGTACATGAAACTCTCTCCAAGATAGACCATATGTTAGAACACAAAAAAATTCTTAACAAATTTTAAAAAATCAAAACTGTATCAGGTATATTCTCAGACCACAACAGAATAAATCTAGAAATTGATAAGAAGAGGTGGGGCACGGTGGCTCACACCTATAATCCCAGCACTTTGGGAGGCCGAGACAGGCAGATCACGAGGTCAGGAGATCAAGACCATCCTGGCTAACGCAGTGAAACCCTGTCTCTACTAAAAATATAAAAAATTAGTCAGGCGTGGTGGCATACGCCTGTAGTCCCAGCTAGTTGGGAGGCTGAGTCAGGAGAATTGCTTGAAACTGGGAGGCAGAAGTTGCAGTGAGCCGCGATCTCGCCACTGCACTCTAGCCTGGGCAACAGAGCAAGACTCAGTCACAAAAATAAATAAATAAATAAATTGATAACAAGAGGAACTCTGAAAACTATATATACACGGAAATTAAACAATATGGTCCTCAATGACCATTGGGTCAAGGGAGAATAATGTTTTAAATATTTCCTGTAAGAAATAAAAATTAAAACAAAACATACTAAAATCTAGGAGATACAGTAAAAACAGTGCTAAGAGGGAATTTTATAGCAACAAGTGCCTACACCAAAAAAAAGAAAGATTTTAAATAAATAATCTACTAATACATCTTAGAGAACTAGAAAAGCAAGAACAAATCAAACCCAAGATTAGTAGAAGAAATGAAAAAATAAAAATCAGCAGAAGTAAACAAACTAGAGGCCAAAAAACAATAGAAAAGACCAACAAAAAAATTATTTCTTGAAAAGATAATATCAATAAACCACTTGCTAAGCTAAGCAATAAAAAACAAAAGGAGATCCAATAAACATCAAAAAATGAAAAAATAATATTACAATTAACACATACAAAAGATTATAAAGGATTTATATGAACAACTATACACTAACAAACTGGAAAACCTATAGGAAATGGATAAATTTCTGGACATATGCAACCTACCAAGATTGAATCAGGAACAAATACAAAAACTGAACGGAACAATAATAAGTAAAAGATCAAAGCAGGAATCAAAGCCTCTGATATGGTTTGGCTCTGTTTCCTCACCCAAATCTCATGTTGAATTGTGTTGGGGGAGGGGCCTGGTGGGAAGTGATTGAATCTTGGGGGCGGACTTCCCCTTTGTTCTTCTCATGACAGTGAATGAGTTCTCATGAGATCTGGTTGTTTAAAAGTGTGTAGCACTTACCCCTTTGCTCTCTTTCTCTCCTGCTCCTCCATGGTAAGATGTGCTTGCTTTCTCTTAGCCTTCTATCATAATTGTAAGTGTCCTGAGGCCTCCTAGCCATGCCTCCTGTACAGCCTATGGAACTGTCAGTGAATTAAACCTCTTTTCTTTATAAATTACTCAGTCTCAGGTAATTTTTTAATACTAGTGTGAGAATGGACTAATACAGCCTCTCAAGAAAAAAAAGTCCAGGACCAGATAGCTTCACTGCCAAATTTTACCAAGCTTTCAAAGAATAACTAACACCAACAACTAACACTCACACTATTCCATCAAATTGAAACTAAGAGAACTCTTCCTAACTCACACTATGAGACCACCACTACCTGGATATGAAATCCAAACAAGGACACAACGAAAATAAGAAAACTACGGGCCAATGCCTCTGATGAACATAAATATAAAAATCTTTAACAAAATAGCAGTAAAACAGATCCAATAGCAAAACAAAAAAACAATAATATAACATGTACAAGTGTGATTTATTCCAGGTATGAAAGAATGGTTCAGCATATGCACATCAGTAAATGTGATACATTACACCATCAGAATGAAGGACCAGAACTATATAATCATCCTAACAGATGCAGAAAAAGCATTTGATAAAATTCAACATCCCTTCATGATAAAAGCTCTCAACAAACTAGCCATAGAAGCCACATATCTTAACATAAAAAGTCCATACACAACTCTATAGCTACTATCATGCTGAATGGGGAAGAGCAGAAAGCCTTTTCTCTAATAACTGGAAAAAGACAAGAAAGCCAAAAATGCCCACTTTTCACCACTTCTGTTCAACATAATACTAGAAGCTCTAGCCAGAGCGTTCAAGAAAAAGAAACAAATAGAAGGCATCTAAATTGGAAAAGAGGAAGTCAAATTCTCTCCTTTTGCTAATAATATGATCTTATATGTAAAGACTCCACCAAAAAACTCAGATCTGATGAATGAATTCAGTAAAGGTTCAGGATACGAAATCAACATACAAAAATTGGTAGCATTTCTATACACCAATAATGAACTAGCTAAGAAAAATATCAAGAAGACAATCCCATTTACAGTGGCTTCAAATAAAACAAAATATCTAGGAATAAATTTAACCAAAAGTGTAAAATATTTCTAAAAGGAAAACTACAAAACAATGATAAAAAAAATTGAAGCGGATAGAAGCAAATGGAACATCCCATGCTCATAGGTTGAAATAATTAATATTGTTAAAATAACCATATTTACTCCCCAAATCAGTCTCCAGATTCAATGCAATCTCTACCAAAATTCCAAGGTCATTTTTCACACAATTAGAAGGACAATCCTAAATTTGTATGAAACCAAAAAAGAGCCTTGATAGTTAAAGCAATCCTGAGCAAAAAGCACAAGGCTGGAAGCATCATACTACCAGACTTAATATATTACAAGGCTTTGGTAAACAAAACAGCATGGTATTGGTATAAAAACAAACACATAAACTAATTAGAATAGAATAAAATAGAATAGAATAGAATAATCCAGAAAAAAATTCCTGACCTCTATTTCTCACCATATACAAAAATCAACTCAAGTTTGATTAAAGACTTAAATGTAAGATATGAAACTCTAAAACTTGTAGAAGAAAACATAAGGAAAACAATTCAGGACATTGGTGTAGGCAAAGATTTTATGGCTAAGACCTCAGAAGCTCAGAAAATAAAAATTAAAAAATAGACAAATGAGACTAGATTAAACTCAAAAGCTTCTGCACAACAAAGGAAACGGTCATCAAAGCGAAGAGAAAAACCTATAGAATGGGACAAAATATTTGCAAACTATTCAACTGACAGAGGACTAATATCCAGAATATTCAAAGAACTCCAACAGCTCCACAGTAAAAAAAACAAAAACGTCATTAAAAAGTGGGCAAAAAATATGAATAGACATTTCTCAAGATACACAAATGGCCAACAGGTACATGAAAAAATGCTCAACATCACTAATCATCAGGTAAATGCAAACCAAAATCACAATGAAATATCATTTTATATCAGTTAGAATGGCTATGATATTTTTTATTTTATTTTACTTTAAGTTCTGGGATACATGTGTAGAATGTGCGGGTTTGTTACATAAGTATACATGTGCCATGGTGGTTTGCTGCACCTATCAACCTTTCATCTAGATTTTAAGCCCCGCATGCATTAGGTATTTGTCCTAATGCTCTCCTTCCCCTTTCCCCCCAACCCCTGACAGGTCCCATTGTGTGATGTTCTCCTCCCTGTGTCCATGTGTCATCATTGTTCAACTCCCACTTATGCGAAAGAACATGCGGTGTTTGGTTTTCTGTTCCTGTGTTAGTTTGCTAAGAATGATAGCTTCCAGCTTCATCCATGTCCCTCCAAAGGATGTGAACTCATTCTTTTTTATGGCTGCATAGTTAGAATGGCTATTATTAAAAAGACAAAAAAATGACAGATGCTGGCAAGGATATGGGAATGTAAATTCATATAGCCATTACGAAAACCAGTATGGAGGTCCCCGCAACCAAAACAAAAACAAACAAAAAGACACTACCATAGTGTATTTATGTAAATATCAGTGGATCAAAGGGATACCTGCACTCACATTTTATTGCAACACTATTTGCAATAGGAAATATATGAAATCAACCTAAGTGTTAATGAATGAACAAATGAATTTTTGAAAATGTGGATTGTATACAATGGAATATTATTTGGCCACAAAAAAGAATGAAAACATGACATTTGCAGCAACATTGTAGGAACTGGAGGTCATTTGTTAAGTGAAGTAAGACAGGCACAAAAAGACAGACATTGCAGGTTCTCACCCCTATTCAGGAGCTAACATAATTGATCTCTGAAGATAGAGAGTGGAATGATGGATACCAGAGGAAAAGAAGGATGAGATAGTAGTAGAAGAAGAGAGGTAAATGAGTATAACATACAGTTAGATAGAAGTTATAAGTTTAATTTTTGATAGCAGAGTGGGGTGACTATAGTTAGCAACAATGTGTTGTATATTTCAGAGTAGCTGGAGAAGACAAATTGCTCACAAAACATTTAAATGAGAAGTGCTCAATGTGATGGATATTCCAAATTTCCTGACTTAATCATCATACATTCTATGTAACAAAGATTTACTTGTAGCCCATAAATATGTAAAATATCATGCATCAATAAAATTAAAACACTAGAAAATTTAAAAAATTAAAAAGAGAAATTAGGAAGTCATAATTTACTCAAAAATCATTTCATTCAACATTGTCCCAATTTGACTATTTTAGTACATGTCCTACCTATGTATCTTGATGGAAATTTTCTGAGGAGATTTTAATTAAGGTTTTAGGAAAAGTTTTTTAAATTTATATGAAAAACTTTACTAAACATCTCATCTGTCAAGGCACTGAGCTATGTTCT
This sequence comes from Pan troglodytes, assembly GCF_028858775.2. Lineage (NCBI taxonomy): Eukaryota > Metazoa > Chordata > Mammalia > Primates > Hominidae > Pan > Pan troglodytes. Next base: position 89,717,905 of record NC_072412.2, on the reverse strand, counting down.
ATGGGCTCTACTGAATGGTTTTGGGATACAGATCACATCCTGCAAATAAAGTTGAGGATGTTAGTTATGTACTGTCACATCACATGGAAGTGAATTGATAAGGAAATTGGAAGAAAATAATGAGATAAGCTTGATGATATGCATGTCCCTAATTTGAGGTTTGAATATATGGGAGCTACTTGTAAACAATGCATAAATCCCTGTTCCAGATGCATATTTAATGCCAAAATGCTTGTGCAGAAAGAAAGTCAATAGAGAATCCACATAAAAAGAGCCATCCAAGGACTATTATCCATGTTAGTAGTTTATCTGCTACATGATTTATTTATACTAAGCTTTATTAATATAGAAAGTAAGTGGAAAGTATTGCCTTAAAAAAACTTATCACTCTATCATTTGAGAGTGAAGAGATACAGTCATAATTGTATTAATATTATGATGAGGTATGAAAATGAAGTATAAAAGTAATAATAGCAACACTTAATGGATGATTCTAAAACTTTTGCCAGGGATTGTTCTAAAACTTTTATACTGCATTAACTCAAGTAATCATGATAATAGCATAATGAAATGAGTTCTATTTTTATAAACATTTGCAAATGAAGAAGCTGAGCAAAAGTCCAAGGCCATTTGCCGGACAGTGGGGAAGCCAGGATGTCAACGTTCAGTTCCATTCTCGGTTCTTAAGCATATGTTATATCAATTCAGTAATAAGCTTTTTAGAATTTCACTGGAACTGTGTGTGTAGGATTTGTCGTCACTGAGATGCTGAGGGAAGATTTCATGAGAAGATGGTTCCTTAAATGCATGCATAAGTATCAATGGATTTAGTAGTATAGTACATGGGTCAGTAAAGATAAATTCACTAATGCAGTAGAGTGGTGTTTGTACTTTAGCACTTTAGTGGGTTAACATCATCAGAAGTTATTGTTAAAAATACAGATTCCTGAACTCTATGCCTGGAGGTGTTGGTTTTCAGAAGGCCTTGAGTATACCAGGGAAATTACTTTTTAACAAGATCTCTAGATGATTTTGATGCCAAGTCTATGGAGGATGCTATGAAGCATACTGCACTAGTATTTTGTAATCAAATTGAATTTCTATTCTAATGAAGTTATGTAGAGGGGAGCATTAAAAAAAAACATGCAACAATGTATCTGACTGAACAAACACATCTACATAGAAAATAATACCAAATAGAAGAGAAACTAGTACTTATTTCATAGATTTTTGCACTCATTTGAATGTAAGGTCACAATGTAAACTTACACAATAATGGTTATGCCATTACCACATTCTTAGTATCTAATATTGTCTTACAAATTGCATTTATTTTTATTTCCAACCCATGCTTTGACTATTTATTTCAATTCTCCAAGAAGAATCTTAGTTCTTAGCATAGACATACCAGCATTCCAGTAGAGGATGTTTGATTTTAAAAAGGCATAATAATATGGTTCAGCAATTAATGCTGATTTTCTTCTGTTATAGAAAGAGCATTTATCATTCCTTAACTTTTTCAAAGATCTCTCTTAGTAGACAGTTTAAATCATTCAATGAGATCATACATCAAAACCAATTCTTTCTACTTTAAAATACAATTTGTCCTAGGAGTTTGGTTTTATACGTATACTTCTCATGAAAGATTATAGTCAGGTCACAAAAGGCAGCAGTGTAATGTGGCTTTCAAATCGTAAGCTCATATTTTGATTAACAATGGTAATAATTGCAGGCTGGAATAAGTTAGACTTTATTGAAGTCATTGTGCCCTGCCCTCAATGCCCCAACAGAATTGGTTTCAATCTCCTTCTGCTTAGGAACTTGATAATTGTGTCTGTCCTACCAGTTATCGCATTGTGATTTTTTGCTTAGTGTCTGTCTCAAACTAGACTATATGGAAACACATGGAGCTCATATCAAGGTAATGTTATATTTAAAGAATAATTCACAAAGATAACTTGAATGTAAATAATGATGGAAATTTATTGTTTGTAATTATTTCTTGTATATTGTTATTCAATGTGGTTTGACATCTTGCTGATTTCCTCCTAAGAACAATGCACCAATTTGAAGCATTTCGGAAACATGAGAGCATCATAATAAGAAAAATATAAGTGGTAACTTTTATATGTGTGAGATGTAGAAAAGTTAAATGACTGACATTATTAGCCTTATAATTTAAAAAGCCATTATATTCCAAAACTACTATATCAAAGTTGATGTAGTTTACAACAGTCCTTAAGATAAATGTGTGACTTGAAAAAAAATAAAAAGACTCGTTTTTAGCAGTAGTATGTTCACGGTAAAACTGAGCAGAGCATACAGAGAGGTTATTTATACTCCTTGTTCCCTCACGTGCATATACTTCCTCATTATTAACATCACCCACCAGAGCAGTAGCTTTGTGTGCAACTGATGAACCTATTGACACATCATTATCACCCAGATTCCATAGTTTACATATGGTTCACCGTTGGTGTATTCTATGGGTTTCAACAAATGTAAAATGATATGTATCCATCATTATACTACCATACAGAGTAGTTTCCCTACCCAAAAAATTCTTTGAGTAGGGAGTTACAACATTTTGAAAAAAAATTTTTTTGAAGTATAATCTTCCTTATCGAAGAAATAAATGAATACACTATCTGAAAAAGAAAATCATGTTATAATGAATTATAATGCCCTTGATTGTTATTTTAGGTGAATTTGTTCATAAACTAATATTTTACACAAAACATAGGGTGGTCACAAATTCAATTTCCAGAAAACAATATAAATTAATTTTAAGAGTTAAACCTCATTAAGATTTCTTCGAATTCTTTTGCTCACTTGTGTGTTTCTTAATGAAGATTGAAAATGATATTTCATAAGGCAACATTACTCATTTTCTGAGATGGAGCATTATGAACTATCTTATATTCAATAACATTTTTAAAAAATCGATAGCACTGATACCCCATTATATTAAAGAATCATTTATTTATTTAGATATCAACTAAAATTGGGTTAATGGGTCTAAATAGAGAACTCCTTCCATTATATCCATTAGGGTCCTGATTTTAGTTCATTGTAAATAGAGATATTTAATAAATGTAAGTAAGACTCTGGGTTTATTTTATATTTAAATATTAATGAAAATGATATCAGATAAAATATGTTTTAAAAGTCCATATGATCATAAGAAGACTTTTTTATTAAAGATGATCAGTACTGACTGCATTTAAAAAAAAAGACCCTAGTTTAAATAATAGCAGCTGACAAATGAAAATTGATAACAAATTTTTTTTTTGAGAGATAGAGTCTTGCTCTGTCACCCAGGCTGGAGTGCAGTGGCTCACTTCAACCTCTGCATCCAGGGTTCAAGTGGTTCTCCTGCCTCAGCTTCCTAAGTAGCTGGGACTACAGGTGTGTACCACCATGCCCACCTAATTTTTGTATTTGCTTCTTTTTAGTAGAGAAGGGGTTCACCATGTTGGCCAGGCCGGTCTCAAACTCCTGACCTTAGGTGATCCGCCCATCTTGGCCTCCCAAAGTATTGGGATTATGGGCGCGACCCATTGCTCCCGGCTGATAACAGATATTCTTAATCCTTTGATTTGCCAAGACTTGTATCTAGTTTATAGATACCTTCTTTCTTCTGTACCTTTTATTAGCACAAAGCACATGTAAATCTTACATATAAGATTTACCTTATTGTACTAGAAAAGTAAAAAGAAAAAAGTGGTCATTTTCATTTATATAAGAAGATACTAAGTTTTCTGCACTAATTTATATTGAAAAATTCAGTGGAATTCTTTTTAATACCTGTCAGAACTACATCACTGCCTCAGAGTAAAATAGAAAATGCCTCTATAATTGAATGGAACAAAGGGTCCTATAATATGATTTTTACTAAAAACAACCTAAAGCTATTCATCAATTTGTACTAAATTAATTCAGTCCAGATGAGAAATCATATAAAAGCTGATGCCTTTACTTCACAGCCCATTACCTCCCAGAGGTAAAGATAGGCCTATATTATTATGTAACAATGTGAAACATTTGAAACTCCGAAACCTATGCTGTATTTCAATTTTTAATGAGATAAGTTATAGTATTTACAACCATAGTCTATTTTTTTTTATTTTCATGTGATAAAGCAGCTCTCCTCCTGCTCGTTTTAAATGTACGCCATCTCTTCAATCTTACAGCTCAGTGTATCTACCAAGGCAGATAAACATGGTAAAATGTTATTTACAGGTAATGCACTAAAAGGGCATGGGCTGCTTTTATTGAGCACTCATGATGTGCTGTGTTCTATGCTGGCAACTTGTATTCAATTCTCAGAGCTATCTTAGTTTGTAGGTATGATTATTGTAATTTTACAGATGAGAAAATTTAACAGACTCAGTACTGTTAAATAAGTCATTCAGGATAACATGGCCAGTAAGTACCTGACATGCTTCTGTTTTTGTGATTCTGCAAGTTCCTAGTATTACAGAAAAGATGTTTTCTGTAATTTATTTTTAGCATTCATTTAGTAGAAATGTCATTTCTTCTTAGATGATGTTTTATTGCTTGTACCCCATATGACTCACCTCTCCCTTTACCCCTATTAATCTCTTCATTTGGTGATAGTATGTTCTATGCAGAAAAAACACCTTGACATTCAAGTGTACAAAATTAAGGGCTTTCCTACATACCCTTGTGCCAGTCTCCAACCAAATCATAGGAGTAACATTTGGCTCTGGCAAAACTGGAAGCACCTTGAGGGCAGATGCAACACTGCAGACATAGTGGTAACTGAAGGAGTTAGGGTCGTGCCACCTCAAAATATGCCACTGTGGCATTTTGACTATTTTGAGTAAAAGCACTTGAAAAACAGCAGGTACAAGTTTATCATTCTGACCTTCCTTCTGTTTCTTAAAAGCTGCAGACAAAATTTCCATGTAACAAATTTCCTCTCTGTTCCAGAAGGAAAGCATCATTCTCACCATCAAAGATGGAAATGTAAGGCTGGGGGGAATCTGTATAAATAAACCTTGTTTAATCACTCCTTATCTTCCCAGGCACTTCCACACCCAATTAACCACCTTAGCCAAAGCTTTTTTTTTTTTTTTTTTTTTTTTGCCTTTCATAATTTACTTCTTGTCTAATTCAGTATATAAGTGTTCAACTCTGAGTCTTTGGGTCTACATTTTTTCATAAGGCTCCCATGCCACATATAACTTTTATTAAATGAATTTCTATTTTTTTCTAGCTGATCTATCCTTTGTTTATTTAATTCTCAGACCCAGCCATAAGAAAAATATACTGAAAACATAAAATTTTGTTTCCCCTGTAAGTACCTCATGAAGCAAAACTGCAATTTTTTAAATGGTTAATAAATACGAATCAATGCAGCAGTTAGGCCAAAATTTTTGTATTAATAACTTACCATCATTTGAATAGGCCTGAGTTAAAACTTTACTCTCAGAAAAAAATATATTTACTTTTTTTCACAGAAAAATGGTTCTTTCAGAATTATTTTTGACCTCTATGAATTTCTTCAATTTTTAAGAAACCATTTTAAGTTGTAAATAATGGATCCACATTTCTCTGAGGTGGCAACACCACTTTTGATAACATGTGTATGAAATTAGAAATCAAGAATGGTATTTTACCAGATACAATTATTTAAATAACATTAGGTGAGAGATATTTTGTTTGTAAGACTATTATTTTTATTATTGATAGAGCTATACAACAACAAAGTCATACACAGTAAAATTGGAAAGTTATTCAGAATCTTTTTAAATAAAGGATTTAATGGAAAATACAATCAGAAAGTCAATGACCAGAAATCTATTTTAATTTTATACTTAAAATCACCAAATAATATAAATCTAATCCACAAAATAAATAAAAACATAACCTGGAAAACATAAAATAATAAAGATTTATGAAACAAAATTTTAATTACAAATTGGTAATTTTCTTCAAATTTTCATTCTTTCTCCCTTTGTTTAAATTCAGCTTCTAGTATTCTTACACTAGAAGTTATCTCATCATCAAAAAACCCTCCAGAATTATCTAAAAAATAATCAAGAGAATAATTGTCTTGAAACTTATCAGTGGTCAATGCTCAGTAGTAGCTACCTTGTTAATGCCAGATGATGGTTTTTATGCTGGATTCAGTTCTACTAGAATCGTTCTCTGAACAAGAGCTCCTGTTGAGGTGGTTAATGCACAGTTAGCTAAGGCTTCAGTAAGGGTCATCTTTTTCCTTTATTTTTCAATCATTCCAAAATAACGGTCATATTAGAAATTAAGAAAAAAAAGAATAGAAAAAAGTAAATGATACTCTACTTCTGGTCTAACAATTCAGGATGTTTGTATCAATGAAAAAAATAATTATCTAGATAACTGTGATATGGGAAGAATAAATAATTATCTAGATAACTGCAATAAGGGAAAAATCTATCAACATATATATGTGTGTATATACATAACTGCGATATGGGAAGAATAAATAATTAGATAACTGCAATAAGGGAAGAATAAATCTATCAACAAGTATATGTGTGTATGTACATGTATGTTTCATCTGAGTAAAAATGTAAGTATATATATATAGTGAGTGTATATATATATATATGAATGTGTGTGTGTGTATATATATGTTATATATATGTGTTTATACCCCAACTGAGGCTAGGATTTAAGAGAGGGTTTAAATAATCTTTAGAAGGAAATAACCATTGGGTACCATCTATTCAGGTTGAACAGTTTGATGAACATTTAAATAATGTTTTTAGGAAATTTCCAGAATTAACAGTAAAGTTATTTGTAACTTTTATCTTCTTTGCTAAATCTTTGAGAATAGTAATGTTGATGATGAAAGTGTGTGAAAAGGAAAAGCATATTAATAAAAACATAAAAATAGCAAAGTTAACATAGATAGCAAGCTGTGTGTGTGTTGATGGTTTCAATTATTAGAGTGATCATAACATGAAAATGATTAGATCTTTTGAAATGTAGTATTAAAATATATGGACATGTTTATCAAATCTCAGAACAGCAGAATTAACATCCCATAGAATATCCTTGGCTCTATTTCCTAAGATAGAACACAGAGTTTATGCATGGTAATGCAGTCCAATTGAGTAATTTTTAGGTTTTCCTACTTCCGAAAAGGTGTGGCCTCAAAATTACATAACTTACTAACAAATATGGAGAATCTGTTGTTAGAAATGACTGTTGTATCCAAAACTATTTTGTCATTGCCTGACATAACAATTTTCCTATTTCAAAAACCGTATTGAAATGGCTTTTTGTCATTATATTGCTGACAAACACAAACATACACACACAAAAAAAAATCCTTTTTTTTTTAGGCAAGTGTCCTTTGGTAAAGAATGCAAAAGAAAACTGTAACAGAGTGACTCCATCTCTAATTGCACATATATTAGACTTGTTAACTATAGAGAACATGTAATGATGTTGGAATTAGCCTACTTCTGGTGAGAGTTAGAATGAAAAGTGGAGAATTAGCTTAGAACAGGTTACAAAAACTAATTCCTGGAATCCCAAGAATGGACTCAACTAGACCAGGATATAACAATCAGGTAATAGCTAATTCAGCAGATTTTGTTTTTTAAAATCATAGGGAAATAAATGTGATGGGAATGTTCATATCAAACAATGTTTAAATATTCTAGTAAATTTATCTGCCCTCTGGTTCCAAGTTGTACAGCTTAATTCTTATTTAGATAATAAGAGGAAGGCTGTACACAGCATTTAAAGTATAGGGCTTAGAATTAGGCAGACCTGCGATTAAATTCTAGCTTCAAGTTGCTCAGTCTTTTGCAGGAATCAGATTATCTTTTCTATAAATGAGGATATTAATACCTACCTTATAGGCTTTCAGGGAATATGAAATGAAATGACTTATGTAAAGCACTCAGCAAAACTTGGCACAAGATAGAAGTTTAAAATAAAAATACAGCCTTATATTTTTTTCTCCTCCTTAAAGATGAATGTATTCTAGATTAAATTTTTTCCACAAGGAGATAGCATCTCCCTTAAAGCTTTTCATACATCTGGTGAAATGTAGTTTTCAAGCAGTCTCCTGAATACTGGATTTATAATTATTCTCTCCGAACTTAAGTTATTTAGCCTCTCTGAGCTGTATTTTCCTTTCTGTACATTCAGCATACTAACATCACTCTCATATGGTAATTATGGGAATCAAAGGATGCAAAATATACAGTTATATCTGATAAATATATAGTATATAGAAGCATTATTATTTTATTTTCAAATAGCAAAAAATGAAAGACCTCTTCTTTTTGTCATCTAAGTTCCTTCTACCTCCCACTGCCTCCCACATGCAAGCTCTGCTCGGTATTTGGTTTCTGGTTTGAAGGCCAGTATGAACATACACCCATTTGTCAAGTTTATAAATACTAGTTACCTTAATCATATAAGGCCATTTGCCTGCTATTCTAATATTTCCCAACCTTTCTTCCTCATTTTCTCTGACAGGCAGTAAAGAATGCACAAAACCTGATCATCCTAACTTCCTTTGGTAAGTGATTTATGACTCAAACATTCACTGAAATCAAACCATCCATTTGCAGGCCATATATGATTGGCTTTCACATAAACACTCATATTTAATGACTATGTTGACTGTGATTCCTACACAAGGTGTCTAATAACTTCGGGGGTGGTGAGGGTACGTTTATTGTCTTGGTTAAAACATCTGCAAGTTTGTATCGCCAAGAATTAACTTAGGGTTTGAATCATCAAGTGGTCCTTATGCGGGGAGGTGTGCCTTATCATCAAACTCAGTAGCTTTCCCTGAGTACTTGCACACACCACTCACAAAAATTTTATCTTCATTCCTATCTACACCAAAAGGGTGCAGAGATTGGAAGATGAATTTGAGAGGAAGAGTGGAACTGTTACAGTTGACTCACTTAGCAAAAAACTTAAAGCCAATAGTTTACAAATCTATTTCTCCAAGTCTTTTCTACTATCCCCCAATGCACAAAGTGAGTGTACCAGCAACTTGCTATTTTAATGTTTCTTCTTTCTTCTCCCTCTAGAATGCAGAGACAATTTTAGCTCCAAGCTCCTTTTTTTGTGTGTGACCTAAACTTATTAAGATGCTCAGTTAAACAAAAATATACATCTATTCCTTTAAAAAGAGCCTGCTTACTTAGAAAACTGTTTTTTCTTTTAAATATGAATTTCTTTTATTTATTATTTCATTGACTATTCCAGTGCCATTATTCTTGCGAAGTAGTGTTTCCTGATTTGGAATCCAACTGTTAAGTACTCTATATTTTAATAATAATGTATAGACTCTGTTGTAGTGATGTGTATTGTGAGAGATAACTGTATTTTAGATGAAAGTGTTTCTCTAAAATTAGAATATATTAATAAATCAGCTTCTTGAAGAGTGAACACAAAGTAATTCCTTCACTGAGCTTTTCCTTTAGTCAGTTTCTGAGGGCTTGAAGGATAGGACAGCATGATGAATGGTGATTAAACTGAGCCTGAGCAAAATGATGAAAAAAATACAAAATTTTTCATTCTTGACAACAGGCATTAACATAGAACTTAGGCCATTATATTCAGCAGAATTGAAGCCAAGATCCTTTTATAAGTTCTTACAGTGGCATGCAGGGAGTAAAGGAAGGAAGCCAAAGAACAGGCCATTTTATTTATAAGCTAAAAAAAAAAACAGCCAACACTGAGAATTTGATTCTTTCACTCCTCCCAAGTAGGAAATATTTACTCTAGTATATTTTATTTGTTATGAAAAATGTAAGTGCACATTTGGATATAACAATGATTTAATTGCTAAAAGTATGATAACCTTTGATTCAAATATTTTACAATTTTAGGTCTTATTATTACCTTCAGTAACAGCAAATAAAAAAAACAAGGAGTATATACTATGATAATTGCTAACACAGCATTTATTGTATGATGTTATATTTTACAAACGTTAAGTATTCATTCCTTTCTTCCTCATTAGCATCGTATGAGTTATGTAAAATTTTTGTTCATTTCAATGAATGGATAAACTAAAGGTAATTTTCTTAGACTTTCTGGCTTCTACATCCATGTTTATCAGCTTTATGACAATCCTTGCTTTACTGACTAATTTCTGAACCTCGCCACTCAGAAAAGAGGCCATGTGGAAGAGAGATGTTGGTGGTTTCAATTCAAGTGGTAGCAGTAGAAGTACAAGAGTATTTTCTATAGGTAGATCTAGCATGTTTGCTGGGGAATAGATATGGTGTATGAGAGAATGAGGAAGTTAATAAGGGCTCCAAGGTTTTGTTCGATACAACTGAAATTTTGGAATTCCAATGAACTGACATGGATAAGACTGTAGATGGAGTAATTTTAGAGGGATCATAGCAATTTTGTTCGGGTAATATTTATTTAGCATGTTTATTAGTTAGACAGCAAGATCTAATAGTTGGCTCTAAGTATCTACAATTCAAAAGAGATGTAGAAATTCAATTTGGGGTGTTTCATCGTATAAATTACACTGAAAGACGAGATGCTATGAGATCTGCAATAGAGTGAATGTAAATAGAGGGAAAAAAAGGTTTTCTTTTTTGTTTCTGATATGGATGAACAAGTTAACTTGATCAACTTCATGGCTAAAGGCAACTAGTATATCTGATTCAGGTGCTTAAAAATCTGTTTGAAGTTACTAAAAAGTTAACATCATAATGAAATGTTGCCAGGCAAATATATCAGGGACAGATAGGAAGGTAAGCTTAGTATTTGAGAACAATTTTTCTTTAGGGCTGTTCACTTATTCTGAAGAAGAGCTGAAGGCAAAAAAAAAAAAAAAAAAAAAAAAGCACTGTTTTGTTGATAACCTTTTAGAATCTGACAGACAAAGTCCAGGGTCTCCCAAGAGGAAACAGCTGATAATTTCCCCACACTTTGAGTTAAAACCCAAGAGATCTATAGTCTAGGAGTTAGGGCAAATCTGGAGACCTGCCCTCATAGAGCCTGAAGCCAAATCTTCAGTAACATTAATGCCAGAAACGAGTTAAATGCCAGATTCGTGGCCTCCTCATTTGACTTACACAAACTAAGGTAAAATTTCTCAGAACATAACTTTACCTTGAACTTCAAATTACATTTACACTATCAAATGTTATACAACTCCTGACATTCAGTAAAAAAAAAAATCAAGCACATAGAGAAGTTAAAACACAGAAAGAAGAAACAAGAGAAAACTCGATAATAAAAACAAAAGTAATCCTGGACATGGAATTATAGTATTTTAAAATAACTTTTAATATTAAATGTACAGAGATATAAGAGAATGTTCAGATTTTTGGTAGAAAAAAATGAAAATAATTAAAAAGACCCAAATGATAATTTTAAAACTGAAATATAAAATAACCTATATTAAGAAGTCAACAGGGAAACTTTGAATGTTCTAATTTTGAAAATGTTTGGCAAGATGATTGGCAAGAAAGCTACATGTAGTTATGTGATTAAACTACTGAATACTGAAGGAAAAAAATAGAAATTTTTCTAAGATCAAGAAATATAAATGACATTTTACCTTCAAAGCAGTAACATATAGACTTATGGATATTTTCTCAACACAAATAATGACAGCAAAAACAGTGATGAAAATTGTGGCTTTAAAATGCTGAAAGAAAATGATAAAACTAGAGTTTTCTCCCTAGCAAGAATATTATTAAAAAATGAAGGGGTAATCTAGGGTAATCTAGATATCTTTAGACAACCAAATTTGAGATAATTTATCACCCACCAGGTTATATTAAAAGGTATTTTTAGGGTGGTTTTCAGGCCAAAAGCAAACTATCCCAAAGGAAATAAGGAAATGTAGAAAAAAGAGCAATGAAAATATTAAATATGAAGGTTGATATAAATGAATAGTGGTTGTATAAAATGATTTTGGCAGTACTGTATCAGATACATATGTAATAGTTATTTACATATCCATATCAATATTCATTATATTTATTGGAGAATATGGAAGAGAAAAGGTCCTTCATTGACTTCAGCCATGGCCTTGTGTGTTTATGGTTGTGTCTGCTGCTACCAGTGAGTCTTGGAAATAAAATAAATATTAATCAGTTTTTATGTATGTTTCATATATATTATCTGAGAAGTATTATATAAAATAAAAAATTTTATTACCTAAATAAGTCCTTAACGTTGCCACTCTGTTACATATTTCTGTGAGTACTATTAACCTTGCTAAAAAGTATGAATGTTACATGATTAGATATTACTCAGCAGTGCCCACTGGCATTTTCACTATATGAATATTCTCTATAGGCTATGGTTCTTTGTACTTATTCTTAAACTTCATGTATATCAAAATAATTTTATTATATTCATAATGAAGGTATAAAAATTGCTTAAAGTAAGCAAACTATCGCAAGGACAAAAAACCAAACACCGCATGTTCTCACTCATAGGTGGGAATTGAACAATGAGAACACATGGACACAGGAAGGGGAGCATCACACACCGGGGCCTGTTGTGGGTGGGGGGAGGGGGGAGGGATAGCATTTGGAGATATACCTAATGTTAAATGACGAGTTACTGGGTTCAGGACACCAACATGGCACATGTATACATATGTAACTAACCTGCACATTGTGCACATGTACTGTAAAACTTAAAGTATAATAAAAAAAATTGCTCAAAGTATTTAAGCATTTTAATTTCAGGAATTCCAATTCCTTGTGTGTGAATCCTGAAGATTCATATCTGTCAAGAGTATAAAAACATTACACAGGATATTAATAACTGAGACATCCCTGTGAGAAAGAAAAATAAAGAAACCATTGTAATTATTACCAAAACAGGCTTACCTATCTGTAGTGAAGTGATTTAGGTATATTATTTACATGAGGTATATTATTTAGCATGAATATAATAAATATAAGAGGCCAAGTGAGCATGAAAGTATTTCTGAGAAAGTATAGGGAAGGAATAAACCAGACTGTAAAAAGGAATTATCAATTGCATGTAATTTTCATCTGCCAAATGAGCCAAATGTCCATTTTTAAAACAAACTAAAAAGGTACAAACACAAACTTTACTGAGCCCTTACTCTTATTTGTACCATAAGGAGATTAAAGGATAGTTAGAGCAATAAATCACTGATGTTAAGGAATGCCAGAATATTTGTATTTAGCCCCCAGTAGGAGGAAGTGTTCTGGGGATGATATTCACTTGTAAACAGTAATCATTAGCATCAGGGTCATGCAGATACCTGCTTTCCCTGATGGTGTCATGGTAATCCTCAAGAGTCCTTTTGGGTATAATTGATACCTTTGAGATTATAATTTATCTGGTAAATAATCTTAATGGACTGGGTCTTTGGGGAAATTTTTTTCTTGCACAATAGAAGAACTATTATTCCTCTGAAAATCATAGAAAGAAAACATATATTTGCACCATGTAGCCCAGATGCCAGAGGTTAATATATTTCCCTTTCCTAGAGAAGAGTTTTACAGAATGGTCACTTTAACTTCTCTCTTCTGTTTATTTATTTTTCTTAATTCCATGCATTTTATCATTTAACAAGCCTTAATTGGGCATTTGTAATATAGCAAATATTGTACAAATAATTAAAACATAATTCCGTCCTCTAAGAAGTCCAGATCATTAAACTGTCAACAAATGATTCAGTCATCATCATTTTATCACCTATTGTTAGCTACCATCTATTGTCTACTATTTCCTAGATACTACATATATGTTAAGTATTTAGCTAAATATTTTGAAAAGATCATCTTAATTAAAACCTCTGCTGCAACTAATGTGACAGTAAGCTTGGATATCAAAATATTGAGCTCAGAGTAATTAAGCAACTAACTTTTTCACAGCTGAAGAGCCAGAGATTGATGAATGAAGGGTTAAGCCCAGGGCTGATTTCAGTGTTTGGAGTCCCAAGCACTATGATAAACTTCCTATGTACCAAAGCAATCCAATAGCTGCTTTGGACAAACAGAATTGGGGTGATACACTCTGCCTGAAATGAGAGGCCCTAGGATGGCTGCATAAGGATGTGATATTTAACCTACACTTTAAATGTACAGCAGATAAGCATTCACCCGTTGTACATATTGGAATAAAAATTCAAAACAGATGATCCTACATGAATAAAGAATAAAGTCTCATTATTTCTTATTGTAAATTTTCAATATGATGATATGTATTTATTGTACTTAAGAAAAAATTTATAGGTCATTGGGCATGAAATATGTATGCTGTAATCACAGAACATTTATTTATTAATCCATATTGGACTTTGCACACTGCATTTTATCTCAATGTTGATTAATAAACATTAGATAATTTGTCTGATTTTACAATATTTATAATACTGTTTATCTTTTCCATTCAAAATGACCTACTGTTTTCATTTCATTTTTATATCAACACATTTTGGTTAACAGCCCTAATCATGCAAATAAAGCCATTTTACTGTAGGAGCCAGACACATAAGAGCAAGTGAAATAAATTCTGAGTAGCCTTCAATGTAATCACACTAATGGCAATTCTCATCTTCTTTGATCTATTTTGGTACCAACTCCTTTAACGGTGATGGACAATAACACAGAGTAATGATGACATGATAGTTAATAAGTTGCCGACTCTTATTTCACTGTATTTTTTTCTGTTAACTTCCTATGACTGTAGATGGGAAGATGCACTATTTTAAAACTTATTTCTACTATTGATTGACCTATATATTTGATGCAAATTTAAACTATCACAATGTGACTTTTTTGGATTAGAAGAAATTTATTCTGAGTTTTATCTGGAAGAAGAAAGTTACAAGGATAGGTAACAAAATATGCTTTGTAAAAGAGAAAGAGCAAGGATTACTGTCGCCTTGTAATATGTAAAATATGCCATAAATCCTAATAATTTAAAGAATTTGCTACTGAGCATCCATAAATACAGAAAAAATAAATTAAAAATAGAAATATATGGAAATGTAATATATATTCAATTATTTGAACTAAGTATTTTCTACCACATTTTTTTATTTATCAGATCACTGTTATTACAGCAAAAACAAGCCAATGAAATATATGGCAATATTGAAATTTCAAATTAGCTATGGGGGGAAGGTTAATTATTATTAGCTAAAAAGTAGTAGGAAAAACAAACTTAGATTATCACAAAGTACACACACACACAGACATAATTTAATTGTGTCATATAACCTACAAGAAAGCTACAAACTATTACGAGAAGAAAATTTAGAAGAGTTTTCCAGATACCTTGTAGTAACAAAATCTATTTAAATATCATATGACACCAACATTTTTAACAGAAAATGACTATTTTATGTTAATGGACATTGTTAAGTTTAAAGAAAAAAAACAAGATGAAAAACATACTGGCAACAGATATTGTAAGCAAATCATCGAATATCAAAAAATATAGATGTATTGATTATGTATTGCTGTATAAGAAATCACCCCAAAACTTAGGAGCTCAAAACAGGAAAAAAAGAGACGTGGGTCATGAATTCAGGAGCAGCTTTTCTGAGTGGTCTCTGGCTTAGAGTCTTTCATGAGATTGCAGTCAGACTGCAATCTGACTAGGGCCGTCAAAAGTCTCCTTCCTTCGTATTGTAGTGCTTAGGCTATACAGTCCAGAACAGAGGCTAGAGCAGCTAAGGACCTTCAGGCACCATTCTGTTTCTCTAGCTAAATGGCCTCTCCAGCTTACTAGCATCACACTATCATGACTTCTCATGTGGATGCTCAGGGTTCCAAAGGCACGATCCCTGAGACAGCAAGCCAGGTGAAACTCTACCGGTTTTATTCTCTGGCCTTGAAAATCACAGCATCACTCCTGCTGCTTTAGTTGCTCAGAGAAGAAGGAAGACCTTACCAAGATTGAAGAGTAGGAAACATAAGCCCCACCTGTTAATGAGAAGAGTGTGAGTCACATGGTAAGAATAATATGTGGAAAATTCATTTTGCCACAGTATGGTGACTTACAAATAATGAAGGACATAATGCCTAGGCGTAGAAAGACTTAGATTTCCATAGGTGAATGGGAGAGGAAAACAAAAGCAGAGGGATTCAGGCAGAGGTTTCTGCACCCCCTGTCCCCGCCATCATCCAGTGGAGGTATTAACAGGAATTTCAGGAGCATAAAGTCATGAGGCAGAGGGAAGCCTCATGAGGAGATCCTCTTCATGCTTATGTGGTATGGAAGAAATCCAGAAATTCACTGAATCCCGGAATGTCGAGTGGTACATTCAGATGGACACACCTGATAATACGGAACCAAGTAACTATGAAGGAATGTGTTCCATAAAAGAAACAACGGCACTGAAGACCCTCATCAATTTCTTCTTCTCTATATGTGAAAATGGAGGTCTCCAGACATGAAAACACATCAAAATAGAATTAGTTCATGGAAAATATCCAAACTGGGACAAGCAGATATGTGAAGGACTTGGAAGCCTCTCTGTGGATACTCCTGAACTCAGATTCTTGACTATGACACACCAGTTTTCAATACCCAGACTTCTTTAGGGAAACAAGAGAGTCCACAGCAGTGCTGACACTTCCGAGATTCTCAGTACAAATACTCTATAATTTAGATATTTTTTGAATAAATGAAAAAATAATAAAGCCCTTTTAATTTATACTTCACATATGTATAATTATTCACAAAAGGGCTGGGCAAAAATTTCCAATAATTGCAAAAATGTTATTAAATAAAATTTACCTACTTAGGAAGACAAATTTTTCACTATGGTAGTATATATTCCTCTGTAATTTGCATTTTGTTAATATAATTAAACTAGATGTGAATGTAGTTAAAGGCTAAAACTAAAAGCTACAAAAAGTATTTTTGCAATAATTCAAAGTGTGATAAATTAACTAACATTCATGATATATTTAGAAATCACATGTAGGTTCAAAAACATCCCGACTCTAAGTAACCCTTCATGTGTTACTCTATTGCATCCATCTTTTCTCATTCATTGTTTTTCTCAGATTTCTCTTACAAAGGCCATTAATTGTATCTAATTATCAGATACTAGTATTAGTTCTCATCCTACTTCACATTACTTGAATTTATCATCCTTTGCCTTCTAGGTCACTGCACTCCTACTTCTCTGATTATTTCCTTTCTGAGTAACTTTCACGATTCTGGTTCTTAAAAATACTGTCAGTTCACAATAAAGTTGGTATTAAATGATTAAATGAATAAAACCTTTGTGCTGAGAAGGAAGAAACACGTAACAGGAAATATATTCCTGTTTTCAATTTATATTCCAATTGGAAAATTACTATTCACTTGTTTTTTTTTTCAAAAAAGCAAACATAAGCAATCCATAGCATACTACAAACAAAAATGTGAAGTATAGAACCAGCTCATGTGTAACACAGAAAATGCAGAAAAAGTGAACAGAAAGTACAGCAAAATGCTTCAAGGGACAGAAAAAGAAACAGAATCTATTCATATGGATAAAGTAACTAGCAGTTGACATTTTGCAGACAATACTGGAGGTAATGAAAATATCTTAGAGATACTATAATTTTAAAAGTACTTATTAATTACTGTTTAGCATATATAAACCCCAAATCTGGGAATTTTATCTTTTTCCCCAAATAAACTAGTTTAGGACAAAGATACTGGAATGTTATTAGCAGGAAAAAAGTAATGGAGAGCTTACAATAGAAGAAATTATCTTTATTAAAGATTCCTAAAAGTTTTTACTATTATATGTATAAGTAAAATGTTGATAACTAATACCAGAATCTCTCTTTATATATGATTTGAAATTTGGGTATGCACTCATGCTGTCTAAATTTAGGTTGACTGTATATGTTTGTTTTTCTTTGAGAATGTGGGCTCAGCCATTCTAATGGAAATTGTTCTTGTCTACATCAAGCCTAAGATAAAGAGTCTCTTAAAGTGGATGATATCTGACATTACTGAGTGAACCTCTTTAGGTAAATAGGCCACCTTCCTGAATGCTGGTCTAAAGAGTCTTATTTGACTTGCACATTGCCATTCATTATCCATCTATCCTCAAATACTTCTTTATTTCTCTTTTGAAAAGTCTCTGCAACCCAAGAATATCATGTCTGCTATGCAAATGACTTCCTAATGTCTAGCTGAAACCTGCCTAATGAGCTTTAGATTCATACTTCCAATTACTTGATCAGCAGCATCATCACCTGGATTTCCAACTGATACTTCAAACTCAGTAAACACAAAGCAGGATACATCAACTTTCCCAGGAGATCTGTCAATTTGCTTTTCTAAATTTCTCTGGGTTCAAACTATTGTCACAGTTACCTGAGCATGGTCATCAAGGACTAACACAGAAGGCACATCTCCTGTGTAGATTTCTCTGATTCTTACAGGAAAACAACAATAAAATGACAACAAAAACTCTTCTTCTTCTGATGAAAATATAACTGAAAGTTCCCTATGACACATCTCATTTTTTATCATGTATTAGTCTGTCTCATGACATACTTCATGACTCATGAAAGCATGCCTCAGGACTTACTTTATTACCATGTTATGAATCTCAGGGACTTGTGCATTTGCAATCATTTCTGAATATATTTTGAATGGGTAGTAAATGAATGAATTTCATATATATAAAAGAAAAATATTTCTAATACCTCTAAAAATGTGTTACATTACACACACACACACACACACACACACACATTCCAGCCCTCTTTAGCCTTTATGTAGTTTTAGTTTTTGAAAACCTTATGGGAAACTAAATTTGACCTATGTCAAATTATATGTCTAGGAATTAAAATTAGATAGGCAGTTATTTGTTTACCTAATTAATGCCTCTGCAATTGTAGAGATTCTAATTTTATCACATTGCTTTCATCTTTCCAGATCAGAGAGTCATTTTTAAGATATTTTACACAAACTGATACCATCTCTTCATGTTTAATCATTTAATGCACTCTTCCTTAGATCTTTTCTATCTACTCTATATAAAATAATTTGATATTCTATATTAAACTTAGCATTATCAGTTCACTGTCATTGTGATTTTTTATACTGCAAATTTTTTTGTGATTTTTGCTTCCAAAGATTTTCACATGATGGCTATGATTTTCTGATTTATTAGAACATAGTTTCTATTTTAGTTACTAGGCTAATTCAGGAATATATCCTCAGGGAAGTAGGATACGGTATCTCTAAATTCCTATCACAGATCAGATACATATATACAAACATATATTGAAATGTGTATACATCATGGATAAATGTGTGTAAACGGAGATTATACAACATGCATGGTAGAACTATTGAGAAGTGTAAATAAATAAACATAAGTGAAGTATTTGAAACAATGGATGGCACATAATCACATAATAAATCTCAGCTTTGATTATGTATGAATCTCCCAGGATCTTTTACACTGAAATACCCAGTAGCTGTTGAAGTTTTAGATCCATAAAAATCATTCTGCTGAAATCTAAAATAGAAACTCTCAAAAATTTATAACTGTATGGAGATTAACATATGAACTAACTTAACCCTCCTACTTGTGTTAGATATGATAGAATAAGAAATGTGTAGTGACTTGCCCAAGGTCAGACACTTAGTTTGACTGCAGAACTGGTGGCTAGAATATGAATCTTATGAATCAGTGTACTTTCTAACTCAATATGTTTCTTGCAGTTTAGTGTGTTTACTGCTACTCATTTTTTACTCAGATCTTGTCAAAGAGATACTGAACGTAAGTATAAATGTTAATATTTGGTTTCCTTTCTTATATATTAAAAAATAATTGTAAAACTGTGATTAATTCTTACAGAACCCATATTTCATACACTCTTATATTCCTAGAAGTTGATAATCACGTATTTCTTATTCAATCACTTTGTTATACACACCTGTGACAGATAAAAGCAGAAAGAACTAAGATTTTGGTGCCTAGGAGTCTACCAAATTTGTGCTCTACCCTCCATAGTGTGGAGCTCTGATTGAGCTTTCAGTGGTCAACCAGGGATAATATTTTTTTTTTTTTTTTTGAGACCGAGTCTCACTCTGTTGCCAGGCTGGGGTGCAGTGGCGGGATCTCGGCTCACTGCAACCTCTGCCTCCCGGGTTCAAGCGATTCTCCTGCCTCAGCCTCCTGAGTAGCCGGGACCACAGGAGTGCCTCACCACACCCAGCTAATTGTTGTATTTTTAGTAAAGGCAAGGTTTCACCATGTTGGCCAGGCTGGTCTCAAACTCTTGACCTCACATGATCTGTTCGCATAGGCCTCCCAAAGTGCTAGGATTACAGGTGTGAGCAACCACACCTGGCTGCAGGGACAATATTTTCTAATATCACCACTCCATCTTGCCTACAACTCTGGACACATGACTAATTTTCACCAGCAGTATATCAGTAGCAATGATGCTTTTATGAGGTGTGTGAGTATCTTCATTCTCTGTTTGTCATTTCTCTAGGTACAAGACTCTCAAGCCTAAAGAATAGCAAACTTGAAAGGATATGTAATCTTAAATCAGTAAATTGAATAAAGCTGCCCGGCAGCCAGGAACACCATATTGTATTGTTATATAAGTGAAAAATAAACTCTTATTGTCTTACATCACTTAAATTTTGAGGTTCTTTGTTTCCTCAATACAATCCAAACTAAAATTTGGCTGTCTCCTTTGTGTTTCTATAAATGATTCAATATTTGAAGTTAATAAAATTAATCTCTTAAAATTGACCTATATTGTGGACTTTCTACTAATTCAGAGAGGTACCCTGCAAATCTCATCTGATTCAATATCATTAATATATGTACTTCATTCATATATAGCCTTTGTGGCAAATAGAGATTTACAAACTCTCTACGAACCTTTGAGTTACCAGGATTCACTTTTATTTCCACATCATTCACTCCAACCCACTCTGTTCAGGAAAGGTCTAAGTAGTACGAAGTGAATTGAAAAGTTCAGCAGAGGGTTGGGATGCTTGAATGAAAAATAAATACAATAACATAGGTCTGTTTTCTCAATACAAACAGTAGAAAAATGAAAATTCAGATAATATGTGAGTATTATTACTTAGAAGTAATGTAGATTTAATTTTCACCAATAATATAGATCAGTTGCTCTTTTATATCTTTTTAAACTTCCTGAGACTTTGTGTTTTATACTGATCTTGATTTTTTTTTCCTTTTGTTTTCACTTCCAGCAGCTGTAGCTTCCCTGTGACACAGTTAAGCCACATCCTGCCCACCTCCTTTATAATGTCTCTTCTGTGACTTACTGGAAATAGGCTCCCAATCGTTTTTTAATTGCCATGCATGGGAAATGTTTTTTGACAGCACAGCTGGCTCCAGGATATATCTCTAGTGTTGGGGCAACTATTTTCTAATTGCTTCTCTACCTTTCCGATTAAACTGAAAAGAACTCAGCTGGGGGCAAACTCTTCAAATGGATAACCAGCCCTACTATGTCAGCTCCTAGTTGCTCTGATGTGATAATCAGGAAAAAGAAGTGCTCCTTTTGATAACTGAACTTCAGCAGTATTGAGAACAAAGGAACTTCAGCAGGATGGAAATGGGACTTTAGTCCAGTATTTCAGCCTCATGGGAAAAACCAGAAACACTGAGATCCTGCCTATTAAACAATACATGACTAAATTCTCCTGTATTTGCTATATCAATTTTTCTTGGTTGCCCATCTCAAAAACCCTCTTAGTGGAAAAATTCTTCCTACTACTCTATTGTCAACTTTCTCTATATAATACAAGTTCCCATCTCTGGGTTAACTGTATCCTAATCATGAACATTCAACTGATGTTTGGTCTGTATGTTAGTTTGTGGTGTCAGTGAAAATTGTGTACAATTACAACTACATAATCTCAGAAGCAATATTTTTCTCACTAGGTAGACAGACATATTTTTCTAATTCTAACTAAAAGATAATTTATCCATTCAAGTAAGAACACCTTTAGACTGAGTTCCTTAAGCTTTTTTGTTGGTGTGAAAGGAAAATAAATCTTGGGGCCACCAAATCACGAAGCTAAAGGGAAAAGTCAAGCTCGGAACTGCTTAGGGCAAACCTGCCTCCCATTCTATTCAAAGTCACCCCTCTGCCCACTGACATAGACGCATTGCTGAGTGCCTTCTTTGGAGAGGCTAAATAGAAACTCAAAATAATGCAACCATTTGTCTCTTATCTACCTGTGTCCTGGAAGCTCCCTCCCCTCTTCAATTCTTCCCACCTTTGCTTCAAGTTGTCCGACCTTTCCAGAGCAAACCAATGTACTTCTTACACATATTGATTGATGTGTCATGTCTCCCTAAAATGTATAAAACTAAGCTGTCTTATACATTTTTTATAAATGTTCATGTTTTATACATTTCACCACATTGGGCACATGTCTTCTGGACTTCCTGAGGCTGCGTCTTGGCAAAATAAACTTTCTAAATTAACGGAGACCTGACTCAAATTTCAGGGGTTCACAGTGGAAAAAAACATGAAAGAAAAATACCTATGAGTTTCTGTTACTTTCATTTTAGTCTGGTGAAATAGACAATAAATAAAACTCAAATTTTCAAAATGATAAATTATTCACAGATAGCACCTCAAACTTAAATGATGAAAAATTTTCAAAATGAATTTGATATAAAGACATTATGTTTTTCATTAAAATGATTTTAAAGACTATTTTGTTATCATACAGTAGATGGTACCTTGTAAACAGACCTAGACAGTGTAAGGACATGGTTCTCTTACAGTGGGTAGTTAGATATGAGCAGGGCAGGAGATAAACGTGCCCAAACAGGACTGTCATGTGAGCAGCATGTGATGATGGTAAGGCAGTTGTTACGTTGTCTCTCTAAAATAATAATTGGTAGCAGCCAGCACCAAGGAAAGGCAGTCTCCCAGTAGAAGAAATCTGAAACTGGTGATTGGCAGCTTCCCAATAAGATCTTAGGAGTTGGGTGAGTGGGCTCAAGCATGCAAACTACAAGGCAAAATGGCAAAGTTTAACGGGTATTTGACCTTCTAGGAAAGCCTCAAGTGAGTATGCCTACAACTTCAGTAAACACACTGAACATGTGGCCCCTCCCAAGTGTTAGCAGGCCACTGTGCATGTGGAGAGCCTGCCCCAATGGAAGAAATGGGGACAAGGCAACAAGACCCCAGAAGCATGCCAATGTATGAACCCCAAGTCAAACAAAGGTCAAGCTGTGCACTTGAATCTCTCAAGTCACCCTCTTGGCCCTCTTCCAAGTGTACTTTACTTCCTTTCATTCCTGTTCTAAAATGTTTTAATAATTTTTGCTTCTGCTCCCACACTTGCCTCAGTCTCCCACTCTGCCTTATGCCCCTCAGTGGAATTCTTTCTTCTGAGGACACAAGAACTGAGGTTGCTACAGACCTACATTTATTCACTGTTGCTAATAGTTGCATCTTTGCAACTACATAAAGGCAGATTTTGGGGAATTTGATGAATTCTTCACTTGATAAAGATGTTGAGCTCAGTGATTAGTATTTTGTAATTAGTTCAGTTTCAGTAATAACAGACATGTACTTTTTGCTTTCTTCACCTTTGTAGATTCTAAATATTATTTCAGTTAAGGACAAAGAGATATTTTATGTATTGCCTTCAGCAGTCAGATTTTTCCTTCAAAGCTTCATCAAATCTGTAAGTTCTATTAATATCCTTTAACCAAAAAAAAGTCAAAACCAATTAAAACAACACACTCACAATTATTTAAATGTAGAATGAAAGTCTAGATCAAAGTCTCGGCAGAGATTAGCTTAAATTGACATTCTCACATTTATGAATGCTAGAGAGATTAAAAAGTATGCCTCATGACTCAGATTCAGTTCTTCAATGCCTTGATAGAAATATTCTGATTGATTCATATGTTTAAAGCTTTCTAGAATCATCAAGCACAGGTGATATTTAATTTTTAGGATAATAATCATGAGTGTATATCCATTAATGAGGAAATATACAGTATATTGATGGTAAAATTTGAAACTATATTATCCACATTTAATAAATGCTGGTTGTAGAACTGAAAGTACAATTATCAACAAAAAAATCCATGTATTTTAAAAATATTAAGGATATAAGAAAAAATTGAGAAAACTGACCTGCAAATTTATAGCCCAAGTCACACTATATTAGAATAGTATTAATTTCACAGAAATGTACAAACACACACACATACTCACAAATGTATATGTTATAGCACTTAAGTTATATTTTAACATATTGCTCTCTTTTAAATTGTCTTACGTTGTAAATATGCATGGCAATGAACTTGTCTAATTATGTTCTTAGATAAAGGTATATTGGCTTATTTATGTTATTTTTTCTACTTAAATATAGCTTTAAACACAAATATTGTTGAATTCAGAGGTGAATTTTTGTAATAGAATAGAAGCAAAATTTTAAAACTCTAAACACAAAATGTTTTCCAGAAACATTATTGTGCTTACAAATTATTTTTAAAATATTATCTCTCAAAGACTGTACTCTCTGAAACTATTTTCAATTGTGTTCTTATGCATAGGCTTTTAGTATATAGTTTAACTTCTTCCAACATAAGCTACTGCTTCAAGGCATATTTTACAACTCTCTTCACAACATGTCATAAATTGCTATGGCATGCAGTTATGAAATTATATACCCAAAGAAATTAGAAGAGTATAAATGAGGAACATTTAATTTAATTATAGATGAATTTGACAAGTTTATCATTACATACAGAATTAAAATATTAACAATAATAATATGTCACCTTTTTAGACTACTTATCATGCCATAATCTGACATCTATTACTGATGGATATAATATCTTAGGGCACCACAGATGCTCTTAGATAAATAATTCAGCTATTTTGATGCTTTATCACATCATGACAAAGCATTTCAATCAATAGAAACAACTCTCTTCACTTGATTGATTGTTTAATTAATCAATTATTATACCTCAAAGAAGATGAAAAAAGAAATATACTGTGTCAGACCTTCAAAGAAATTTTACCTGGTTAAGAGAAAATAAAACATAATCAAATTAAAATTCAGCAAAAGCCCAAAATATAAGACTGTGGCCAGTAAGTGTGAAGTTTAACATTAAGAGGTTTATTATAACTAGCTGAGATGAACTTGGTATCTCTAGTTCTTGCAATGGCCTCATCTCATAGCATGTGATACATATTTGAATCACCTTAACACCTGCTAATATCAGTTTCTTTTTCCAGTTCTTTCTGATAAAATATTTGTAACAGTTTTCCTTCAGAGACAGAACATGGGTGCTCACTTTAAAATATACCTCGGAACAGGAATTTCTAAGGATACTGTTGCCTGCTGGCCACTTTGCGTGACAGCCAGTGGTGGCATGGCGTGCTAAAGACTTTGAGTTGACGAGGTAGTGGGAAAAATGAGAAATTTATGTTAACTGTATGTAGAAATTAGAGGCAGATCGGAACTGCCTTAGAGACTCTACAGGGTAATATGAATCATTTTGCTATAGTGTTTTGTCATGTATTGTATGACTTAAACCTATTTATATTTTGCAGGAAAATGTTTATATACTTTTACAATAAACGTATTTTATTAGCAATAGGTTAAAAATACAAAAATACAAATACACAAGTTCTCATTTACATGTGGGAATTTAAAAAATTGAACATGTGGTGGGGCACGGTGGCTCATGCCTATAATCCCAGCACTTTGGGAGGCTGAGGCTGGTGGATCACCTAAGGTCAGGAGTTCAAGACCAGCCCGGCCAACATGGTAAAACCTCGTCTCTACAAAAATACAAAAAATTATCTGGGCATGATGGTGGGTGCCTATAATCCCAGCTACCTAGGAGGCTGAGGTAGGAGAATCACTTGAACCCGGGAGGCGGAGGTTGCAGCGAGCTGAGATCACGCCATTGCACTCCAGCCTGGGCGACAGAGTGAGACTCAGTCTCAAAAAAAAAAAAGAAAAAAAAAATTGAACACATAGAGGTAGAGAGTGAAAAAACAGATAACAGAGACTGAGAAGGATGAATGGAGAGGCGGGGGAAGGATGACGAGAACTGGGTTAAAAGGTACAAACATACAATAAGATAGAAGGAATCAAGTCAATGTTTGATAGCAGAGTAGGATGCCTATATTTAACAAAAATTCATTGAACTCAGGTGATGGATACCCTTGAATACCATCACTTGATTACTACAAGGTATATACAAATAACAAAATTTCTCATGTACCCCATGAATTTGCACACACTTAAAAAATGTAAAAAAATAAAATAAAAAATGAAAAAATAACATTAAACAATCTTGAGTTGAAAACAAACAATGCAAAACTCACCAAATAAGTTGGCCTATAAATTTGTTTGGATTTTCTTCTTTACTTAACTTGCTTTGTTAAAATTAGAATCAGGTGTCAGTCACCCTTGAATTAAAAGCACTAGTCTTTTTTAATACTAGGTGATAGTAATTTCTTCACGATACAAGGCAAAGTTAATAATTACCCAAAGGCACACAGATTTTCAGTGAGAGAAAGACAAATTGCCCACTAAGGTCTACCTTATTTTTGAGCTCAATCCTCTTGGCTGTACTCCACGACATCTCCAGAAAAGATGATGGGGGAGATATTCCTGTCTGTAGAGAGAATTTTACAAAGAGAAATAAAGGCTGAAAAAAATAAGTACCGCTGAACAAGATCTAACTCTGTGACTTAAAGTAAGTTACTCCAGGACTCTTCCCAGCTGCACAGTCACTATACATGTGCTATGTTAAAATTACCACAACTCCCTGGATATACCAGGACACCATATGACATTGTGATTTTGCCTCTGCTTTGGTCCTTTAGTATACTTCATCTTCAATATGTTCCCTTGAAATCACATACGAGTCCCTCAAGATCCAGTTCTAAAACCAACTCTTCAATAACACTTTCCCTGGCACTGTTCATTATGCCCAATCCTTAGCACAACAAGTTGATTTACTCTTTAATCTAAGACTATATGGAGGCAACAGAAAATCTTAGTTGGGAATGATTAAATCCACAATAAGAATAAATGAATTTCAAAAAATGGGAAAAGAAATTAGAGAGACTCCCCAGTGGAATTTAAAACAAACAACCAGCACAAAACAAAAAACTAAAGATGAGAACACAGTATAATGGTTAGAACCACAGTCTCTAATTCTAGAGCAAAATTGACTCAGTCAAATTCTGTATTTTGGCAAGCCTTGTAGGTGACTCACATGCACAATGAATTTGAGACCTTCTTGACTATGTGTTTTGCTTTGCTTCCCTTTGAAGATAATGCATTTTTTACACATTGAAAGTTTGTGGCAATCTTGCATTAATGAAACTTATTATATCAGCGCCATATTTCCAACAGCATGTGCTCACTTCTTTTCTGTGTCACATTTTGGTAATTCTCAAAATATGTTCAACTTTTTCATGACCATTATATTTGTTATGGTGATCTATGATCAGTGATCTTTGCTGTTATTATTGTAATCATTTAGGGGTGCCATGAACCACACAGCAAACTTAATAAATGTGTGTGTTCTGACTGGTCAACTGACCAGCCATTCCCCTGTATCTCTCCCTCTCCTTGGACCTCCCTGTTTTGTGGGGCACAAAGATATTCAAATTAAGCCAATTAATAACCCTACAATAGTCTTTAAGTGTTCAAGTGAAAAGAAGAGTCACATGTCTCTCACTTTAAGTCAAAAGCTAGAGATGATTAAGTTTAGTGAAGAAGGCATGTTGAAAGCTGAAAGGCCAAAAGCTGAGCCTCTTGGGTCAAACAGTTATCTAAGTTGTAAATGCATAGAAAAAATGCTTGAAGAAAATTAAAAGTGCTACTACAGTGAACATACAAAGGAAAATAAAGCAAACAGCCTTGTTGCAGATACGAAGAAAGTTTTAGTGATCTGCATAGAAAAGCAAACCAGCCATAACAGTCTTTTAAACCAAAGCCTAATACAGCCTCTTTTATTCTATGAGAGAGGTGAGGAAGCTGCAGAAGAAAATTTGAAACTAGCAGAAGTTGATCCATGAGGTTTAGGAAAAAAGCCATCTCCATAACATTGAAGTGCAAGGTGAAGCAAGTACTGATGTAGAAGTTGAAGCAAGTTATCTAGAAGATATAACTAAGATCATCAGTGAAGGCAGCTATACTGAACATGAGATTTACAATGGGGATGAAAACAGTCTTATATTGGAAGATGATGTCATCTAGAACTTTCATAACTAGAGAGAAGAAGTCAATGCCTGGCTTCTAAGCTTCCAAAGACAGTCTGACTCTCTTAGTAGGGGCTAATACACCTGATGACTGTAACTTGAAGCCAATGCTCATTTACCATTCCAAAAATTTTAGGACCCTTAAGAATTATGCTAAATCTACTCTGCGTGTGCTTGTAAATAAAACAAATAAGGCTGAATGATAGCAGGTATGTTTACAGCATGGTTTGTTGAATATTTTAAGCCCACGTTTGAGAACTGCACCTCAGGAAAAAAAAAAAGAAAAAGTAACTTTCAAAAAAATTACTGCTCATTGACAATGCACCTGGTCACTCAAGAGCTCTGATAAAGCTATCCAAAAGTTTAATGATATTTTCATGTCTGCTTACACAGCATCCATTCTGCAGCCCCTGGGTTAAGGAGTAATTTCCATTTTCAAACCTTATTATTAAAGAAATAGATTTCATATAAGGCTGTAGCAGCCATAGACAGTGATTCCTCTGATAGATATGGGCAAAGTAAATTGAAAGTCTTTTGAAAAGGATTCATCATTGTAGATGCCATTAAGAACATTTGAGATTCATAGGAGGAGGTCAAAATATTAAAATCAACTGTTGTTTAGAAAAAGTTGATTCCAATCCTCATAGATTAATCTGAAGGATTCAAGACTACAGTGAAGGAAATTATTGCAGATGTGGTGGAAATAGCAAGATAAGTAGAGTTAGTAGTGGAGTTTGCAAATGTGACAGAATTGCCGCAATTACATGACAAAAATTTAATGAATAAGGACTTGCTTCTTTTGAATAAGCAAAGATTCTTGAAATGGAATCTTCTGGCAAAGATGCTATGACATTATTGAAATAACAACAAAGGATTTAGCATAATTTTATTACATAAAATTAGTTTATAAAGCACCAGCAGGGTTCGAGAGGATTGCCTCCAATTTTGAAAGATGTTCTACTGTGTGTAAAATGCTATCAAACATCATTGTATGCTACAGCGATATCTTTTGAAAAAGGAAGTGTGAATCGATGTGGCAACTTCATAGTTGTCTCATTTTAAGAAATTGCAGGCCGGGCGCAGTGGCTCATGCCTGTAATCCCAGCACTTTGGGAGGCTGAGGCAGGCAGATCACGAGGTCAAGAGATTGAGACCATCCTGGCCAACATGGTGAAACCCCATCTCTACCAAAAATACAAAAATTAGCTGGGTGTGGTGGTGTGTGCCTGTAGTCCCAGCTTCTCAGGAGGCTGAGGCAGGACAATCACTTGAACACGGGAGGCGGAGGTTGCAGTGAGCGGAGATTGTGCCACTGCACTCCAGCCTGCTGGCAGAGTGAGACTCTGTCTCAAAAACAAAAACAAAAACAAAAAAAGAAAGAAAAGAAAAAGAAATTGCAATAGCGGCTTTGACCTTCAGTAACCACCACACTCTTCAGTTAGCAGCCACAACACGGAGGCAAGACCTTCCACCAGCAAAAAGATTATGGCTAGCTGAAGGCTCAGTTAATCATTAGCTTTTTTTAATATAGTATTTTTAAATTAATATCTGCATATTTTTTAGACATAATACTGTTACTCATTTAATAGATATAACATAAACAAAACTTTCTATATGCACTGGGAAAGCAAAAAATTTGTGTGACTCCCTTTGTTAAGTTATTCACTTGATTGCAGTGGTCTGGAACTAAGCCTGCAATATCTCTGACACATTTCCGTAAATAAATGCTGTCTGAGCTCATTTGGTTATACAATTATGGCTAACAGTAGCAACTTTGAGCTTTGAGGAAGGAGATTAAAAAATGTAACATGGCCCAGCTCTGCGACTGTGTGGTCATGGGTAATTACATAACTTCAATGTGCTTCAACACAGTTCTCTACAATAATAATAATAAATAATGAAATATATAAATAATAATGAAACCAACCTCAAAAACTTCTTGTGAGGAATAAATAAGTTAATATAGTTTAAGAGCTTAAGTCAGATCCTGGACCATAATGAGTGCTATACAATTATGATGAAGGTGATAAATTGAAGTAAATAGCTGCAAAGATTGTGAAGACAGTCTTGAAGAAAATAAAAATGTTCTTAGCAATACAATCAATATCTACTGCTTATGTAAAATGAATGCTGATTAGAACAAAAACAGAAGCCAGTACATAATCACCCCAGTTTAGAATGTCTGAGACATAGACTCACTGAGAGACACAAAAATAGACCAGCAGAATGAAAAAAGAAAGAAAGAAAAAAATATGGATAAGACTGGAACAGAGTCCAAATGTTTTCTTCAGTTACTTAGAAGAAAATACGTATATCTGAAACTTACATACTATATAGTATACATATATATAGTTATATTGTTTTAGCTATTGATGAAGGGGGAATACTTTTTTCCTCAGCCATTTCTGGGGTCGTGGCTGAGGCATCTATAATAAAAGATTATCAAGAGAAAAAATGGCTAGGTACAGTGGCTTACTCCTATAATCTCAGCTACTCAGGACGCTGAGGTGGAAGGATCACCCGAGCCTAAGAGTTCAAGGCAACAGTGAGGTATGATCACGCACTGCACCCTAATCTGGATAACAGAGAGACCCTCTCTCTAAAAAATTGACAATAATAATAAAAAACAAAAAGAGAATCATACAAATTCATTTAATACAACTTCTACATGACACAGTAGCCTTCAGAAATGAAGACACTACAAAAAAGGGAAACCTGTATATTTTTATGGTTAGGTTTGATAAAAATGGATAGTTGTAGAGATGTATGACTGGGCAAAAAGGGTAAAATCCAATAGTAATAAAGTGGAGGGAACTTAGCAAGGCTTGTTTATTCAGATTCTTCTGTGTTCCTGTGTCTTCAGATATAAAGACATTCCCTTTTTCTGGATATAAGGAGGGTTCCTCTCAAATGAGGGTCTCATGACCTTCTTCAGAAGAAGGTCAGAGCATTTTTTATGGCCTGCTTCATGGGAGAAGGGTATAGATAAAACAAGTTTTTCCATTATGTGATAATTGAAAAGGCCTGGTGACAGCAACAGAAGTCAAAATATTACTATTTATCTTTACTTTTAGCTTTATGTGAGTTTGTCCATAATCTAAAGCTTTAAAAAATGTGGTCAGAGACAGTTACAGAAAAAGTGATTGGAATTTGATCTTATCATCAGGGGATAAAAACTTCTACTAGGTCTTAGACCATGTCACATTTTTTGATCTCCTTTCTGGTAGCAGCAGCAGCAGCTCCAAGTTGTTATTGTCAATCATGACATTTGTGTTAGCA
The DNA here is from genome assembly GCF_028858775.2 of Pan troglodytes. Lineage (NCBI taxonomy): Eukaryota > Metazoa > Chordata > Mammalia > Primates > Hominidae > Pan > Pan troglodytes. Next base: position 89,686,379 of record NC_072412.2, on the reverse strand, counting down.
AATAAGCAAAAACAGCATTTATATATTGCTATCTGATAGAGTTTGGCTCTGTATCCCCTCCCAAATCTCATCTCTAGTTGTAATCCTCACATCTCCAGGGAGGGACCTGGAATCCCCACATGCTGAGGGAGGGAGTTGATTGGATCATGGTGACGGTTTCCCCCATGCTGTTCTTGTGATACTGAGTGATTTCTCATGAGATCCAACGGTTTTTTAAGTGTTTGGAAGTTCCTCTTTCGCACTTTGCTTTCTCTCCTACCACCTTGTGAAAGTTCCTTTTTCCACTTCTGCCATGAGTGTAAGTTTCCTGAGGCTTCCCCAGCCATGCAGAACTGTGAGTCAATTAAATCTCTTTTCTTTATAAATTACCCAGTCTCAGGGAAGTTCTTTATAGCAGTGTGAAAACAAACTAATACACTATCCATCCATGGATTTACTAAATTGAGTGAGCATCAGAATCACCTATGAGGCTTACAATAAACAAATTGTTGGTATCCTTCTGTTTAAGAGTTTCCAATTCAGTAATTCTGGGGAGAGGGCCCAGAATGTGGATTTCTAATAAGGCCCTAGTTGATGCTACTGCTGCTGCTAAAGGAACCACATTTTGAGAACCTTTTCTCTAGCCTGTTGATATGGTTTGGCTGTGTCCCCACCCAAAACCTCATCTTGAATTGTAATCCGAATTGTAAGCCCCATGTGCTGGCAGCAGAACTTTGTGGGAGGTGATTAGATCATAAGGGCCGTTTCCCCATGCGGTTCTCAAAATAGTGAATGAGTTAGTTCTCACAAGATCTGATGCTTTAAGGGGCTTTTCCTCCCTTCACTCATTCTCCTTGCTGCCATCATGTGTAGAAGGATATGTTTGCTTCCCCTTCTGCCATGATTGTAAGTTTCCCGAGGCTTCCTCAGCCATGCTGAACTGTGAGTCAAATAAACTTCTCCCCTATAAATTACCCTGTCTCAAGTATGTCTTTATTAGCAGTGTGAGAATGAACTAAAACGCCTGTATATTTACAACACTTCTCAACATTATTAATCACTCAACATTATGATGTGAGAATTATATTTTATTTATCAGAGTATTGTGCAGTAGCTGGAATATTGGGTAAGATTAATAATTACACATATGAATATACTTAATATACTTGGACTGCTCTTTGCTCTTATTCTCTTTGCTCTTGGCTTAAATTGCCTCGGGGAGTCTTTCTATTAGATTGAAATGAGAATGCCAAAACAATGAACAGCATTTTAGATTTTGCTCAATATTATTTTAATTTGGGTAGTAACATCTAATCATCCATCTGAAAATAATAAAGGGACAAATATATCTTCTATGTCAGAAACTACCTTGGGCACAGGGGCATGACCCTAAAGAATTCTTCAAGGCCTCAACCTTCATTGATTAGAAAGATTTATATTGTTAAAGCATACAGAAATGATCAGAGGGATCCAGGGCAGGAAGGTCATTTTTATAGCTATTGCAGAATCACAAATTTAACATCATACATATTAAACTGTAGGTGGTAAATGCAAAAATAAGAAAGAAGTAGTAGATGTAAGCTATATTATAAAAGAAGATAACAAGAAATCAGTGACTGTTTTAATGTCAAGGAATAAGTAGATTGTTGATCTTTCTGTAATAAAAGTATATTTCTTGAAAAGGATAACAAGCTTTCATAAAGAAGATAAATTAAATATAAATAAAACCATTAAGTTAGGTAAGAATATACTATTTGTCCATTTTGAAAATTTAAAAGGCATATTTACAACCACAAAGTTTGAGACTTAAAATAACAAGATGATTTTACAGGTGAATTTTATACTATCTCGATATTCATGCATCAAAGAATAAACTAAGTCTTAAATATGCTGTTTGTGTTCATGCTATGTTTTTATGATTCAACTTTTTGTTTTGGTTTATTTCCTCAAGGGCTAACCATTGCTTTTCCCAGCAGGGGAAAGAAAGCCCACCCACCAAGTCCCTTCCAACTTTTACTGATGAGATCTTGGGGCTGTTTACATTAGCCATGCAAATTTGAAAAACCCTAACTGTCTCCTGGTGTTTAATCTCACAACCCAATTTGTTTCTGAAGCTGGTGTGCTTAGCAGCTGTGCAGCAGTGCTTTGTCTGTCCCAAAGACAAGAGACTATTTTTTTTTACTTAAAGAATAGACAGAATACTCCTCCAATATCTTAGATCACAGCATTGACAGAGTTAATTAATGACCCAGAACAGTCACAAACAACCTATTTTCAGTTATAATTAAGAACAAAAATGTATGTGTCAGATATTTCCTGGAACTAGACCATATGTATAACAGTTACTCACAAACACACTTTGAAAAGTTGGGAATGACAAAATATCTGTGAGTAAGCAAATTCCCCCTCCCCACCAGCAATAGCTTTTCCTTACAATTTATTTAAAAACATCTGTTTCTAGCAGACTTAAAAATATATAAAATTGGGTTAAAAATCCTGCTGCTGTTAACACAAAAAGAGAAAGAGAATGTATCCGGTCTCAAAATGGCCCTCAGTTGAGCTGTTTCTGAAGAAAGTGCTTTTAACACAGGTCTCTGAAATTGTGGGCTGTAAATAAAAACCTCAGAAAATAAATCTCTGAAAATGAGTTAGATCTATTTCTACTATTACTAGGAAATAAATGACCTCCAACTTTAGATTCCAGGGTTCCATTCTGCATTTAACAAAGTGGGTTTTCTTTGTTTTGTGGGTTTTGGGTTTTTTTTTTTTTCCATCTAGAAAAGTTTACTAGCTTAACTTCAAACTTCTAAACATTGTCTATAAGGTCCTTCACAATTTGACCTTGATCAACTTCCTTTCCCAATGAACTTTTTTTATTTCTTAAATAGATGTTCTTTTTTTTTGAGATGGAGTCTCGCTCTGTTGCCCAGGCTGGAGTGCAGTAGCATGATCTCAGCTTACTGCAACCTCTGCCTCCCAGGTTCAAGAGATTCTCCTGACTCAGCCTCCCGAGTAGCTGGGATTACAGGTGCCTGCCACGCCACCATGCCTGGCTAATTTTTGTATTTTTAGTAGAGATGGGGTTTCACCATGTTGGCCCGGCTGGTCTCCAACTCCTGGCCTCAGGTGATCCAGCCGCCTCGGCCTCCCAGTGTACTGAGATTACAGGAGTGAGCCATGGCGCCAGCCTAAATAGACTTTATTTTCAAGAGAGGTTTAAGTTCACAGCAAAACTGAGAGAATTAGCAGTGATTTCCCATGTATCCTCTGTGCCACATGTGTAGCTTCCTCCATTATAAACATTCTCCACTAAAGTGGTACATCTGTTACAACTGATGAACCTGAACTGTCACGTCATTATTACCCCAAGCCCACAGTTCATGTTAGAGTTCACTCTTGCCACTATACATTTTATGAGTTAAGAGAAATGTATAATGACATTTATCCACCACTGTAGTTTCACACAAAGTTATACTGTCCTAAAAGTCTTTTGTGCTCCCGGTATCCATCCCTGTCTCCTTTCTAACCCCAGGCAACAACTGCGCTTTTTACTGTGTCTATATTTGGCCTTTTGAAGAATGTCACATAGTTCAAATTACATAATACATAGGGCTTTTTTAGGTTGGATTATTTTACTTAGCAATATGCATTTAAATATCCTCCATGTTTTCTCATGGTTGACAGCACATTTCTTTCCAATGAAGAATAGATTGCTTTGTCTTAAGTGTACCACAGTTTGTTTATCCATTCACCTACTGAAGGACGTCTTAGTTGCTTCCAAGAGAATTTCGACATGCAAACAACTACAAAATAAATCTTAGACATAGATCTTACATACTTTCACCAAGAAATTCACTCAAAATAGATCACAGACCTAAATGTAAAATCCAAAACTATAAAAATCCTTGGTGATAACATAGGAGATAATCTAGATGTCCCTGAGTTTGGTTGATGACTTTTTACATGTAATACCAAAGGTATGATTCATTAAAGAAATAATTGATATCTGGACTTAATTTTTAAAAATGTGCTCTGTGAAAGACACTATCAAGAACATTAAAAGACAAGCCACAGATCAGGAAAAAATATTTGAAAATAACATTGCAAATAAAAGATTGTTATTAAAAGTATACAGAGAACACTTAGAACTCAACAATAAGAAAATAAACAACCTGACTGAAAACTAGACCAAAGACCTTAAAGGACACTTCACCAAAAAAGATATTCAGATGGCAAATGAGCACATGAAAACATACACCATCATATGTCATCAGAGTAATGTAAATTAAAACAACCATGAGATATTACTTCATATTCCTTAGAATGGCCAATATCCAGAACACAGATACCACCAAATGCTGGGGAGAATGTGGAGTTAGAGAAGTTATCATTTATTGCTGATGGGAATGTAAAATGATAAAACTGTTTTGGAAGACAGTTTGGTGGTTTCTTACAAGACTAAATATACTCTTACCATGCACTGTAACAATTTTACTTCTTGGTATTTACCAAAATGAGTGGAAAACTCATGTCCACACAAAAAACTGCTATATACAGATGTTTATAACAGCTTTATTTATAATTGATGAAAAAAGCAACAGATTTCTCAGTGTTGCTAAAAATATCTGCCTCTTAGTGTTGCTATGCCATTATTCATGATGATGCTGTTGTTGCCTTGCCTGCCCTCCTCATTCCTCACCTTTTAAATCTTATTTATAATTTAAGATTCTCTCCGCTTTATTAAGCTCCCCCAGTCTTATTTCCCCTAATTGGCAATAGTAAGGCCTACCTCTTTGCTGTTTTAGGAATACCACGGAAAATTCTCCTTATGATGGATGCTATGTTATGATAACTTAATACTTTCCCTTTTGAACTAGAAATTCCATAATATTGCCCTTGTGTAATAAACACTCATTATCCTCAAGTACTCATCAGTTACAGTGAGTAATCCAAAGGTTTTATTTTACTTAGTTGTCTATCTGATCATTTATTTTACCATTAAGAATTAGTCAGCATTGTCACTTGTCGACTTCAAATTTATAGCACTGAATGTCTAGTTCTTTTAAGTAGTTTTTAAAATCAAATTTTGGGAGGTATGAATCAGATACAAATTGTTTTTGAGGCTCACAATAGGAGTAAATTACTTTCAAACATGAATAACACTCCTCTCCTATTTGTTCTCCTCTGTAACTTTTCTATTTCAGCAAATAGTCTATGTTTTCATGATTTCTGTATTAGTGCTTGGCATAGGTTTCTTTTAGGAGATAAAGTATACATTCAATGGCCTAATTAATTACGTACTTTGCAGCATGGCTCTGCTTATAATTGTCTCTTACATCATGGCACTTAACTCCTAACTGAAAATTTAATCAAGCAGGGGCAATGTAGTTTAAGTAATGTAACATTTTAGATAAGAGTAAGGAGAACTTACAAAGAAGATAAACACACAATTCTAATTGAAGAATAAGTTGTCTCCATATAGTTAGAAGCAAATGAAAATAAAAGCACACTTGTGAGTTAATGTTGCATATGTATACTTTAAAATGGAAAAAAAAAGACAGATAAGAAGGCTGAAGAAAGCCTTTGACAGTACACTTTAAGCATTATACATTATGTAATGCTATGAGGACACATTTTTAAAGTACAAATCAACCTTATGTGTGTCATTGCTTCCCTGAGATGGGATTTATGTGAAGCCACAGGAAAAAAGTTACAAAATGACCCACAACTTTCTTTCCTTTCTTGAGGAATTATTTGTTTCTTGAATCTGATCTTTCACTCCCAATTGGTAAATACTCTAGTAAGTGTAGTTTTAAATTAAAATAATTTCTTCTTCTTAGCCAAAAAAGGGGGATTATAAACTCATAAACCTTTGCATATTGTAAATATTAGTTTAAGAATTCAACCTGTGGGCCATGTAAAGTGAAAGCATGCATATCAAGATCTGTGCACCTCTGATTCCTTCCCTCAGAAGAGAATGAGCCCACAAAGTAAATCATATCTAAGCTATTCCAACAAAAACCATAAAAATGTATTTTTCCTATTATTCAAATTTTCAATATTTACATGTATTATGATTGATATGTGTTTAATTTCTGTTTATATATGTTTAGATTCTTTCTATAGCCAATCAATATAGTCTTTCCAAAATGAGAATAACATAATCCAGCTAGCATTTGCTTTAAAATTTTAGAACTAAAAGTCCCTTGCTTTTCATGGAATTAACTCACAAAACTGAATCAGTATCTCCAAAAAAAAACTAGAAAATGTGTAGGTAATCCATCTTTAAAAGTTCCCATGATATTTGGCATACAGTGACTCTGGAGAAAGTGTCAAGGATAATTCCTAAGCTGTTCTGGAAAGGTAATCTCCAAATCTGAAAACAATGTATTTGATGAAAATCATCTAGGTTCCCTTTAAGCAACTGGAGAAATTATGAGTTAGCTTTTCTCTCCCTTGAGAAAATTCTGTTTCATACTATGAGTGACAATAATTCACGGCCTTCATTTATTTGTAACGTGAAGGAAAAACAGACATCTGAAGCAAGAAGACAGAGATTCAACCACATTCCTCCACTTACTAGCTTTGGGAGTTAGAGCAATTTTCTTAATCTCTTTGTGCCACTGTTGACATTGAAATTAATTACTCTTCTCTAAATTAATTCCTTAAAAGAATAGTTGCTAATCATCCTAAAATGTGTGGATGTGCAATTCTTGGCTTAGTGCCCTTTACCAAGATGACACTAGAAAACACTTTTAGCTCTATTCTGGAGGCCTGAATTCTCTAGTTTATCAACTTAGTTCCATCATTCAGGAGAAGCTGGGGAACTAGAAAGCTCCTTGGCAGTCCAAGCCAGTAATAAGTTTCTATTGGCTTGAAAATGATGCTCTTGAGACAAAATTCTCAAAGTATATTCTATTTAGAAAATGAATATTCTATCTTCATGGGTCTTCTGCTTACAGTGTTAGAATATTCTCAGATCCCAAAAGTAAGCATTACTCCCATTTTGAGAGTTCTCTAATGCCGAGTACATAGTCTTTGCCAGATAAAAAGGCTTTGTGTCCAGCACTTTCCTGTTTTCAATAGTCACAGGCTTGGTTTCTTACTCATGTGCATCTGAATATTGATTTACCACAATGGTGACAGAGACTCTAGATAGACTGATCAGACTCTCCCACAATCAAATCTTGTTTTAGCCCCTGTGTATGGAACTTAAATTATTATTTCTAACAAATATTAAAGCTTATTTCAACTATAATGTAGGTTATTTGGACATGAAGGTAGCATCACACATTATACTACTGAGCTCATTACTAAGATATTCTGTTATTCTTATTTCTGTCTGTTTTATAGATCTGTACAATCACTGGCATTGGGGGGGTCATCTGTGTTTGGAGTACATGCAGTGAACATATGGATAAAAGACCTTTAGAAATAGTTAAAGCAAGAAGCCATTGTGATTTTAGAGTATCACAACCAATGGTGCCATTACTAATATTTAGATGATAAATTCTTACTTTAAATTCAACCTCAGGTGGCTTGAAGAGGTAGTTTGTAAAAAAATTAATTGCCAAAAAGGAATAGACAATCTTAAAGGGATTTTCATTAATTTTCATTAGGGTGACTTGCCAATGAAACATATCATCCCCAACTAGGGGAACTGGGCTTATAAAGAAAATATTTTCATCATCTTTTTACTTATGAAATCCTAGTGGCCCTACTCTTCACTACCCTTTCTTCTCTCAAAGAGGTAAGGCTTTTTTAACATGCAGAGCAATCAAATGGTTTGGTCCTACTATTTTTTCCACAGCCTGCTAGGTTATATGTCTTGGAATTGCCAAAAATAATCACTGTAAAATCTAAATTATAATTCACATAAAGAGAGTATTCCTTAAAGAAAATGTAACAGAAAATCCTGTTTCCCTTGCATCTTGTCTTTTATACATTAATAATAGTGTGTCCTCAAATGAGAATTTAAATCTAGAAGACAGAAAAGCTGAAATTCCAGTTTCTGAGAACTTATCCTGCATAGTCTTCCCACAGTATGTAAAACACTTCAATCCTGAGGGCTCCATATGTGAGTTTCCGTGTGAATACACCTACCATTTCAGACATGCACTCAGGATCCCACCAGGGCACCAACCTCACCTGTTGTCAGCTTTCTCTGGGTGCTGCCTTACCTTCTTTTTAGGAAAAGTTCAACCCTTTCAACAGGTGGAGCTTTCATTCTCTGTCTATGACCTATGTCTTATAACCATTAATAGTGCCTTGTCTATTGGGATAAATATGGATGCCAATCACTACCTTAAGATTTAGAATCAAGACAGTCTCCTTTCATCCCCTGGATGAGAATTGAAGATGGTTGTCTCTTTCCAACAGATTTCCACTAATGAGATTTTGGGTTCAATTATGCATATTTAAAAATATATATTTATTCTTAAAACAAGATTGATAGAACATTGAAAAAAACTGTATTTAAAAATGACTCAAAATGGCAACAGTCCAAGTGTCCAACACAAGAATAGAAAAACTAATTATGATGTATTACATCCAATGGAAGGCTCTTCGGCAATAAAAAAAGAACACATTTCCAAAATAGGCAAAATGTGGATGACTCTCAAAAACATCGTATTGGGCAACAGAAACCAGACACAAAAAGATATACATTGAGGCTGGCCACGGTGGCTCACACCTGTAATCCCAGCACTTTGGGAGGCCAAGGCGGGCAGATCACGAGGTCAAGAGATCAAAACCATCCTGACCAACACAGTGAAATCCCGTCTCTACTAAAAATACAAAAATTAGCCAGGCATGGTGGCATATGCCTGTAGTCCCAGCTACTTGGTAGGCTGAGACAGGAGAAATGCTTGAACCCAGGAGGCAGAGGCTGCAGTGAGCCGAGATCATGCCACTGCACTCCAGCCTAGGCAACAGAGTGAGACTCCACTTCAAAAAAAAATAAAATACACATTGAGTAATATTACTATTCATGTAAAGTTCTAGGATAGGCAAAGCTATAATTCTTAGAAATCAGTATAGTGGATGCCTAGAGTAGAAGATTGTGATTGACTAAAAGGAACAGAGAGAGCGATGCAGGGAAACAGTAATATCCAGTACCTCATCTGGATAGTATCTACAGGAATGTATTCATATATTAATATTCTTAAAGCTGGACCCTTAACATTAATGCATTTTACTGGATGTAAATTATACTTTAATAACATGCTGATTATTTGATTATCATAAATAATAAGGTAGAATTCAAAATTGAATAAACATAATTGCAATTTGCAGGGCTCTGGCTCTGCCTTTTTAGAAAATTTGATCCTATTTTTGCCATGAGAGGCACTGTATACTTTACTGTTCTTTCCGAAGTACGTGTGAACTTGAGAGGATTCTAACAAATGGGATTGTGGTTTGCCAGGGCACCTCCTGTTACTTTTTTGCAGTTATTCCTGTCAAACATCTTTTCCACTAACTTCACAATAAACAAAATTGTAGCTAGCCTCTGACCACTAGAGAAATATTTCAAAACTTATGGGAGTATGGTTGGCAGCACCATCCCTATTTCTTATTTGTTTGTTTATTTGTATGCATCAGTGTTCTATAAAATAAATACTGGATATGCTCTTGGAAAACAATCTTTCTCCATATATGCATATTAATAATTATTTTTAAATGACTGCATATAATAATATGCTAAGAAAGTAGGAAATATTTCTGACGTCATGTCATGAGAATGGTTTTATATGTTACTCTTTGTGGCAATTGAAAAAATATTCAGATATATTGAGCTGGAGTGTATATAGTTATGTATTTAAACATCTTACCAAAATTGTGTTCAGCATTTTTTCACATAGCCATAGCAATATATTTTCTGCCTTACCAATAAAATGTCAATGTGAGTGATAGTTTTTTATGTAAACACAGTAAATTCTAAAATGTTACATGCAAAGGCTGTGAATAAGCATTTTTAAATTGACATGTTATTTAATAGTTGTCTCTAGTTTTCATTCTTTTGCATTTCTTTTATTATCTTTGTTAGTCTTAATCCAATCTAGCCAAAATATTATAGAGAGAAAGCTTGCTGGTATTTTGATTATCTTAATATGGCTGATGTCATTTGGAGTTGATTGATGTATTCAAAGATGAGACTCAAAAACTGGAAAAGAGTTTAGTCTCATATTTTTTTAATTTCAAATTATTTGGGTTGTCTATCTAGTTGTACAGATATATCTTGATGTACTGAATTAGAAATACCAGCTAGTATGACAAAAAAAAAAAAAAAACACTCAAGGAAATTTAATGTAGCCCCCAGTAATAGGGCAGATGGCTAATTTCTGAAACAATATGAATGCATTCCAAATTTTGAAAAGAAATTTGTTTATATACCTTACGGTAGTTATACCACCATCTTTTAGTCAGCCTGTGAATAAGCTATCAGTTTGAATAATATATTATACTTATTCATACAGTTAACAAGCCTTATTGAGATTCAGTACTGTGGGATGCTTAGATGTACTCCATAGAGATTACACTTTCTTTTCTTATTCAAATAGACTCATCATATTTTTTAAATTAACATCCTTTGTAATAATAATAAAACTTAAATTGTATGTGTGTGTGTTTCTGTGTGTGCGTGTGTGGGTGTATGTGTGTGTGATAGAGAGAGAAACCTCAATGAGGGATTTATAAAATGCTTCCAACTAAAGATTCAAATTAGAAGCAATTCAAAGCAGTGATGGTTTAGCATGTGCTTTGAAGGGAAATTAAATGCAGTGTTCATGAAAAACAACAGTTCTACGCAGTTTCAAAAAGATGAAAAGGAGTAGCTAAAGGAGCATCAATAAAGATAGTTGAAATTACCAAAATAGAGACAAAAAATTACATAAATTGGTGTATGAATATTGTTATAGAGCAGTGAGGAGTCAACATACATCAATAGGAATTAAAATAGCTGTAGGGTATGGACAGTTATGGCTCACGCAGAAAGTGATAATTATTTGACTCTTCTAGTTAAAAGACTTTCTCTTTTCCTCATACTGTTGCCTCCAATGATCCCTTCAGATTTCTATTTTCCTTCAAAAGTATGCTTTCCTCCTGCCACACTGCCTATTTACAGTTCTCTAAAAAATCCAGACTATTTTTCTAATGAGTTAAGATTTATCTCCCGCTTCCTGGAACATGTATTTTTCCTGCACTCCTTCTTTTGCATTATCATTACATCTACTACAACACTTAAAACATAATTCTAACTATTTCTATGTCTTTCATCCATAAAAATGCAAGCTGTCAATTGCAGGAAACATATTCCATTATGTCTATAGCTCTACATCTACTATATCTACTATATTATACATCTACTATAAAGTCTGGATATCATAAATGTTTAATAAATATGTTAATAAATTTTAAAACAGCCATCTAGAAGTTTTCTTCAAGGTATCGCCAAATGGAATGTAAGACTTTACTGGAATTGAAGAATATTTAGAGATATACACAAATGTCTTATTTTTATTAGAGTTTTAAACTACTCCATTTGTGCCTGGAATCTCAATTTTTAAAAGAAATCTGAGCATCATTTTAAAAATCAAACGAAACAACCTCTCATAAGGAAAAACTTTAGATGTCTTTCTTATCTAACTTCATAATAAAACTCTCCAATATTATTATTTATTTACTATTTTATCTTCACATTTAAAAAATAACATATTTTACTGCTTTTCCTCAATCAATTTTAGGCACAAATATCCAGTGATAATCATGTATATTTCACTATCATACTTGCTTCTTTCTAATAGCATATTCCTATTTTTGGTTAAATCACCATTCTGCGATTATTTTATTAAGGGCTGTAAACACCATTTACTGCTGAGCCATGAAGCTTTCTATGCATTTTAATAAACATTTTGTTCTTCCTTGACTTAATATTTGCTTTATTTTAAATTGCATAATGTCATGCAATAAATATATAAGTAAATAATAAGTAACATTATGATGCTTCATCCAGAAAGCAATCCCTACCTTCCTTCAATTTAGTACCAAAAATATTGAAATGATTACATTTCAATGTATCTCTGCCACATGTTTCAAGTTGTGTTAATGATAGCTTATTCTGCATTGCCATGTGGCTTGAAATTAATATTTATTGCTTGTATCAGATAGAAGGCCTTTTATTGAAATAAACAGAAAGCTATGCAAAACTAATTTAAACAACACTAAGACTTCAAAGCTAGGTCATGGTTAGAGTTGGCTGCTGTGGTGGTAGAGTGGTCCACCACGTTAACAAAAGTGGTTGACATTCACTGATACTTTTGTCAAGTTTTACTAATACTTCCCAAACTCCTAGAGGATTCAGACATGAGTTTACAAAGCATTAGATTGTGATATATATCCAAGAGATCAATAATATGCTGTGCTCAAAATTGTCTCCTCCTTCCAGGTAAAAGTGTCCTAGTTTTGACAAATAATTATTAAATAATTTATTAAATAATTATTTGTAATTACAAAATGCATTTTGTATTTTTGCATTTTGCATTTTTATTACAATAAGAACTCAAAATTTTTATTGGAAAACTGAAAAACTTTGTTGAAACAGTCTTCTGATTCATTCCAAAGATTCAACAGAAATACCTAAGCTTATCTTATCCAAGGATATTCGAGTAGTAATAACAATAACAACCTATCAGAAAACAACTATATACACCCTAAGTTGTGAATATCTTTGCAAGGCACTACTGTTTCTCTTCTTATAAATAAAAAACATTATTAATTTAATATTTATTAAAAATAGGATAAAACAAAACCAGCCATTGAACCACCTGGCTAATAATTTCACACATTTGACACTTCCAGTTTATACTTCACATACCTGCCAGAATATTGTACACATGTTGATTATGCAACATCACAACATCATTGCAAAAAAACTTTATTAAAGCACTGGCTTAATAAATCAAGTAATGCCATCTCAAGATCCAATCCATCTATCAAGACCGAGTCTAAATAATTTTTAAAAAGCATTTCTACTTTCTTAGAGATCATTTACAGTTTCTCAGAAAGTCTAGAGAACTGCTTATATGCCATTTATATTACAATGATATATTGCTTTTCATGATATTTACTTGGTTTATTTTTTTTCTTTCATACTTAGTTGTAAATTTCTTGAGGTAGGACACCACATTTTATAAATCTTTGCAATCTTTATAGACTTGAGCACAGTACCTTGTATTTATCAAATACTTAATATTTGTTGAATAAATGCATTTTTATTTGACTCTTCAAAGAGTCTTTCTGCTTGAAAGAAGGCAGGCAGTACATAATAAGCATATACACTTTGGGAAAACTATTGACTTTAAAAAAAATTTTAAAGGTCATGTTCTTCTATACTTGCTACTTTTTATGATTTATCAATGCTTACTGACAACGTAGAGCTAATGTAGTTTTTGAAAAAGTGGACTATAGTGAACTTCACATAGGAGTTAGTTCAAATGTTCCAGGCATCAAACTATGTTAAATAAAAAGTCATTTTCTGAGCTTACTTTAATTTAGTGTGTGATCACTGTACTTTGGGCAACAGGTCTAGAAACTAGTGGTATTAATAATAAGTAACCATTTGTTTTCTTCTTTTTGTTGTCTTTGGAGTAACCACATCCCCAACAATGTACCCTATGTGTTCCAAACTTCCAGAATTATGTAATACAACTATAAAGGCAGATAGAAACATTTTAAGTTTACTCTTAGGCTATATACATTTGTTTTTATATATTTCATTGTTTACTTAATTAAGCATATGAATTTGTGCTTTGATCTATGACTTTATGTTTTTCTAAATTTAATATCAGAAATGATACACATATTTAAGTTTAGAAGTACACTCTTTCCCTTTTACCCCTGCCATTCCCTTCTCCCTTCTCCTTTCCTCACCCACTCTTGTCCTTTCTCTGTCTCCTTTCCCATTTTCAGTACTTCAAAAATATATCACTTCATTAAAATTTATGTAAAATCTATCCAAATAAAGTAAAAGTGATTCACCAAAAATACTGACAACCACAATAGTGATTCAGGGCACTGTAATAAATAACTCAGAGTTAGTTGACAGAGACCCTGTTCAGCATGGGCAGACTTTTGAATGTGACAGGCTACTCATCAACATACATGCATAATTATTTTTCTACATATATATTCTCCCCCCACAACAGTATGTGTGTGTGCACGCCCATGTGCATGTATGTGTAGAACACCTAGATGAGAATTTAAAATGCCATCAATATAAAGTTGAAAATATGCGATTTGTCTATATGGTAATTCTAGTCCCTTACCCAATTAAAAAATGTATATTACCTTCTTTTAACTTTTTAAAAATGCAAACAGAGTAGGAGATTCATTAAGAAAAAAAATGTTTGCCTTGACAATAAGATACGTTCTTTAAGAACTCAGTAATTATTTTCTTCTTTTATATTTAACTAAATAATACACTGTACATCCAAGGTTATAAAATTGTCTATCCCTGGAATTCTGTCTTGCCTTGACTTCTGGGAATTCAGTAAAAAATGAAAAGACCTCTTTTGGCATTGGCCTTTAAAGAGGGGTGCTAATCCTTTTGCTCTGGCTTCAAAGCACTATGCCATTTAAGATAGTGAGGTTATTCTTTCACATTTTCTTGGCAATATTGTGAATGATCTGAATATTTCAATAGTAGGAATTATGTATATACATATGCAGATGGATTAAATATAGAACTGATTGTGCCAAAAATTCTGTTTTCTGAACATAGAGTTTGTATTTGTAATAATCAGTGACTATATTTACATCACTAGTTCCTTATATTTTGAAATAAAATTGGCAACACTTTGTGATAAACAGTGTATCAGTTCATTTTCATGCTGCTGATAAAGACATATCTGAGACTGGGGAGAAAAAGAGGTTTAATGGAATTACAGTTCCACTTGGCTGGCAAGGCCTCACAATCATGGCAAAGGCAAGGAGGAGCAAGTCACGTCTTACATGGATGGTGGCAGGCAAAGACAGAGTATTGCAGGGAAACTCCTGTTTTTAAAACCATCAGACCTCGTGAGACATACTCACTATCATGAGAAAAGCATGGGAAAAACTAACTCCTATGATTGAATTACCTCCCACAGGGTTCCTCCCACAACATGTGTGAATCGTGGGAGTTAAATTCAAGATGAGATTTAGGTGGGGACACAGCAAACCCATATCAAATATGATGGCTGGTGTGACTAAAAGATATGATTTGACAGAGAACTCTTCTAAATTATACAACTTGATAAACTGAGCTTGTCTCTTTTAATAGGACATAAATATTAATAATATTTTCATTATACAAGATGCTATATTTCATATATTTCCTGCTTGCAGGTGACACCTGCATGGAATAAGCTTTAATAACTATTTATAAATTTCTAATGTCACTGCATATACTAAATGTTGCAGAAAATTTCACGAAAAATGATTGGAAAACCTCAAATTGAAAAAAATGTGTTAGTGAAATTGAAGGCATTTTTCAAAAGCAAAGATTCTTCTTATGATACTAGAAACTCCTTTCAGTTAAAAAATTTTGAATATTATGCTATCATTAATATATTGTCTAAACAACTTAAAAGCATAAAGTCTTTGGTTAAAAGGAAATAAAATATTTTTCTTATCACCATCATCATAACTTGCATTTATATTGTATTTACTGTGTACCTGGAACTGTTTTAAGTGCTTTACATGAACTTTTTATATTTCATTTTATAACATTCCTATTACTATCTTAATTCACTTGATAACACTAAAGCTTAAGGAGGTTAAATAGCCCAATTTCACAGAGCTAATAATAGGAGAGGCTGAGACTCCAACTAGAATCTCCTGGATTCCTTGATAAAGTTTCAGGTTTTATCTACTGTGTTATACGCATGTTTTTACCCCTGCAACAAACACAGTATTACACTCAGAATAGTTACTGAGGAAACTGTTTAATATTTGAACTGAACAAAATGGTGACAATAAAAACTAGTTGCTTAATATAAGAAACAATGAGTAATGTGGCACTAAGGTAGAGGTATGTTTTTGTGGCTGTTTTTCAGCAAGAAAGTCACAAATATTCTACAATCTCAGATTAATTTGGTAACAAAAATTTTTCAAATAACTTCTTCCACTTAAGGGTTAACAATCTGAGGTTAAGTTTATTAGATATTCATACTTACGTGTAATAATTAGATTGCTTAATTCTTATGATAAACTTGGATTCTTTTGGAATGAGAGGGTGAGTTTTTGGTAGGGGGAGGGCAAGAAGTGTTAATTGCACAGCTTGGTTCAAGTGGGATGCCACTGTGAGAAACTTTAATCAAGCGAATGTAATATTCATATACTCCCCTCTATCATCCCTTCTACAAATGTTTAAATATTCATATGGCAACGCTCTATATCATGAAGTTCCTTCAGTTTAAAGACTCACTAATTATTTTGGTTTGATGATAGGTATATTTCTGTTTTTATAGGTAAAAATATTAAAAGGAATCCTACTTTAAATATTGTAGTAAACTATATAACTTTAAAAATATTGACAATGTTTTCAATTCTTTATTATAAAATTGCAAAGATTAAATATCATGTGGTCTAAAACCTTCATTTTTCATAAAAGGAACATATGAAAATAGATTATCCAATCCATTATGAACAAGACTAATTAAATTTTGTGTTTGGTTAGCACTTTTCAGCTTGGAAAAAGGTTTAATAATTTTTAGAACTACAGTCCTAGCTCTCTCCCATTTACAAATTTCTTCCAAACAGTATACTTAATGAGTCATTAATTCATTAGAATATAACTTTTGCCTAATTTTTGTACCATTGAAGTTATTAAGTACACTAGTTACCTCTCTGTTGCAACATCTAATAGGCACATTTATCTTCATTGTTCTTAACCTCTCAACAGTATTTGTCCCTGTTTACTCATTTACATAAAATGCTGCCCCTTCTCTTCCTTAATATCTGCTTTCCTCTTTGTCACTGTTGCACCTTCTTTTATTCTGTTTTTCAAGTAGTATAAAAGCTTATTTTTACTCTATGCTCTTTCCTCCTAAGAACTCATATTGCTGTAAGTTTAATTATTCTTAATACATAACTAATTTCCAAATGTTTTTCTCCAAATCATACTTGTACTGGGAGTTCCAGATGTCTGTATCCAACCACATAGTTCCTATCTCAATATTCAAATATATGTATACAGGCCGAGCACGGTGGCTCACGCCTGTAATCCCAGCACTTTGGGAGGCTGAGGTGGGCAGATCACCTGGGGCCAGGAGTTCGAGACCAGCCTGGCCAATGTGGTGAAACCCTATCTCTACTAAAAATACAAAAATTAGCCAGGCATGGTGGTGTGCGCCTGTAATCCCAGCTACTCGGGAGGCTGAGACAAGAGAATTGCTTAAACCTGGGAGGCAGAGATTGCAGTGAGCAGAGATCACACCACTGCACTCCAGCCTGGGGGACAGAGCGAGATTCAGTCTAAATATATAAATATATATACACATATATATATGTGTGTGTATATATATACATATACACACACACGTATACATATTCAATCATGAGTCACTTAATGATGGGGATATGTTTTGAGATGTGTCAACAGACAGTTTCATCCATGTGCAAACATAGAGTGTACTTCCACAAACCTAGGTGATATGTCCTTCTACACATCTAGCCTATGTGGTATAGCCTATGGCTCCTAGACTAGAAACCTGTGCAGCTTGTTACTGTACTGAATACTGCAGGCAATCGTAACACAATGATTGGTATTTTGTATCTAAATATATCTAAACACAGAAAATGTACAGTAAAAGTACAGAAGTACAGTATTATAATCTTATGGAATGACTATCATATATGTAGTTTGTTGTTGACCAAAATTTTGTTATGTGGTGTCTGAAATGTGTGTATGTGTGCCTGTATACACACATGCAGAGAGGCAGAGACAGAGACAGGGATAAAAAGAGAGTCAAAGAGCAAGACAGAGACACAGAGACCGAGAGAGCTTTTGCTGAGCTGGACCTCATAAATATTTGTGTGTTGTGTTTGTATTCATTTCAAATTATTTCCTATTTTTCCTTGTAATTTTCTGACTCATAGCTTATTTAGGAGTTTATAATATAATTTCTGCATATTTGTGAATTTCCTGAATTTTTTTTTCTGCTACTTATTCCTAATTGCATTCATTGTAATCAGAGAATGTACTGAGTGTGATTTGGGTCTTTCTAAATTTATTGAGACTTGTGTTAAAGGAAAAGATATGATCTATCCTGTTTAATGTTCCATGGGAAACTTACAAATAATACATATTCTGCTGTTGCATAGTGTTTTATAGATGTCTCTTGTCTTGTTCGTTTATAGTGCTTTTCATTCTATTTTCTTTTTATCTTCTAGTTTTCCTATCTATTATTGGATTTGAGGCAATAAGTCTCCAACAATTATTGTTGAATTGCTTAACTCTCCCTTTATTTTTGTTAGTTATTTCTTCATATATTTGGGGGCTGTATTGTTAATAATATATATTACATTTCTGATTGATATTATAAAATATTATTTGTCTCTAGTAACAATTTTTATCTTAAAGTCTATTTTGTCTCAGAATAGGCAGCTCAGCTGATCTTTTGTTACCGTTTTCATGGTACATCTTTTTTCATCCTTTTAATTTTTTAAAAAAGTTATCTTTGAACCTGAAGTGTTTCTTGTCTTAGAAAGCATACAGTGGGATCATTTTTTAAAAATCTATTGCTCCAATCTCTGCCTTTTAATTGGAGTGTTTATTCCTTGTACATTTAATTGTTTAATGTAATTACTAGTAAGATAGGGTTTCAGTCTGCCACTTTTCTGTTTGTTTTCCTTGTCTTACGTGTTTTTGTTTGATAAATAGTTGTCTTCTAATATACCATTTTAATTTTCTTAATTTTTTTACTATAGTTTATGAGCTTTTTTTAAATGGTTAACCATTTAACCATTACAGATATTACAACCAGCTTCTTAATTTATAACTATATAACTTGGTTTATACCATCTTAATTTCAATCATTCACAAACTCTATGTGTCTGTGTAGTTCCGTCCATCCTACTCACTTTTGGTTTTAGTCAAACATTACAGTGTACATTTTATGCCCATTAATACAGATTTATAGTTATTTCATTAGATATTTGTCTTTTAAATCAAGCAGGTAAAAAAGTATTAAAATAAAATCTACATTTATACTTTTTATATTTAACTATAGTTACCTTTACTGCTACTTCTTATGGGTGTATGCTGATTTGAGTTACCGTGTAATGTCCTTTCTTTTCAGCTTAAAAGATTTCCTGTATGTCGATTTTAGACCACGGTCACTAGCTATTATTTACATTTTTTGGTTATTCAGGATGTCTGAATTTTTTCTTCATTTTTTTGGAGGATAATTTTACTAAACATAGAATTTTTTGTTGACAATATTTTTCTTTCAGCACTTGAGTATGTTATCCCACTCTTTTATTTCTGACAAGAAAGCAGCTGTTAATCTTAAAAATGTAGTGGGTTCCTTCTACATGTTGTGTTACTTTTTTCTGATGTTTTTAATATTCTTTGTCTTTTGTTTTCAACTGTTTATTATTGAGTGAGGTTAATACTGCTTTATTAAGAAAATAATTCCTACCTTTTAGGTCTAGTTTAGGTCTTCCAAATATATTTTGGAAGAACTGAGAATGAGAACCTAATCTGGATTGTAAATACAAATCTAATTACAAATAATATTTTGTAATTACTTGTGAGATTAGGAAGCTAATATCTGTATCCTCCATGGTTATGAGATAGATGAAGATGTTGCCTTTTTAATATATTATCAATGCATGTACAATGTCAGTCACCTAACAGGACTATAGTAAATATTTTTAATGGATAAGTTAATGTGTTAAATGAATTTAAGTGTCATTTAAAAGTTATTAATATGCTGTTTGAATGACTGTGAGACACCAGAAGATAAAATAACTTAAAATCAATTTAACAAAATGTACAGAATTAAAATTTCAAGGCAATAGTTATAACAAGCTAGATCTTGTAGCAGTAACTAACATCTGGAGACCTGTAGTAGAAATACAAGAATTAAGTCTTTTCACACTCATGCTAAATATTCAGCAATGTTCGGCTATTGATCTGATTCTTATCACCTTCACTTAAGAACTTAGCCTGATAGCGATGCTTTTGTCTTTGAAACTGCTACATGTATGAAGGCAAGAAAGAAACACTGGTAACCACAACTGGCTCTTAAAGTTACTCTTAGAAATGCCATTATATCACTTTCACTCACATTTAATTGGCAAATATAAGTTGCATGGGCAATCCTAACTCAAGTGGACAGACATGTATAATAACCCTCTAATAAGGTGGGGTAGACAAGTCATAGGGCCAAGCTGGTCCCTCATAGAGAAGGAAAAACAATCTTCTGGAAGGCAGGGTAAATATTAAACAATAAATAAATAAATAATTTACCACAATGATATTGATCTCCAGTCTAATGTTGATTCTACTAAACCACACCAGACTTGATCTTGCAATTTTGTTAAGTAGGTAGAGAAAATTAAACTTCACTGAATTATTTTATGAGTTAACATGTTAAAAATTGGTTTATATAGTTAGGCACGGTGGCTCATGCCCTTAATCCTAGCACTTTGGGAGGTCTAGGTGGGAGGATGACTTGAGCCCACGAGTTCGAGACCAGCCTGAGCAACATGATGAAACCCCCTCTCTATAAAAAATACAAAAATAAGCCAGGCATGGTGGTGTGTGCCTGTAATCCCAGCTACTTGTGAGGCTGAGGTAGAAAGATCACTTGAGCCCGGAGGTCAAGGCTGCAGTAAGCTGTGTTCATGCTACTGCCCTCCAACCTGGGAGGCAGAGTGAGAGCCTCTTTCAAATAAAATCAATAAAAAATTGGTCTATTTAATGCATATTCCATTACTAGTAATATCTGACAACTAAGCTTTGATGTGCATATATATACAGTGGCTCTAGTACACATGAAAACAATTTACTGCAGAGATTTGTTCACAGTTCATTAAATAGCTATACAAAACTGGTTTTATACTTTCCAAAGCATGTTTATGATTTGTAGAAATGACATCTTAGACATAAAACAAAACATTACTTTGACTTCTGACATATCTGAAATGGCAATGCATCAATCACCCACAGCCTAAAGAACAAGATGATGTTTAGTGCTGAGAAAGTCTGTCTAAAAATATTGCCTGAGAGGCATATCCTGGTCCTCTTTTTTTTTCTCAAAAATTAGTTGTCCAGAGAGACCTTCATCAACAACACAACACATGAACTATATTCTTTAGAATGTACGTTCTTCAAAATCACATAGAAAAACAAGAAAAACAGAACACACACTCTGGACAATAACTTAGGATGTTTCATCTACAAATGACTTTTTTTGTACATGCATTTTCTAAAGCTTCTTTTTTTTCATATTCTTGAAGGAATAGACAGCAGATCAGTCAAAAATTTATTGTGGGTCTTGTATTGTGCTAAGTAATCTGAAGGATACAATTAAAATATATAAAATGGATACTACCCTGAGGCAGCCAGCCAGTAAGACGGTGATTTAAGGGAAAATTAAACAATTAAGAATTAATCAATTCTTTTTTTTTTTTTTTTTTTTTTTTGAGACAGAGTCTCGCTCTATCGCCCAGGCTGGAGTGCAGTGGCAGAATCTCAGCTTACTGCAAGCTCCACCTCCTGGGTTCACACCATTCTCCTGCCTCAGCCTCCTGTGTAGCTGGGACTACAGGCGCCCACCACCACACTCGGCTAATTTTTTTTGTATTTTTTTTGTATTTTTTTCGTAGAGACGGGGTTTCACCGTGTTAGCCAGAATGATCTCCATCTCCTGACCTGGTGATCTGCCAGCCTCGGCCTCCCAAAGTGCTGGGATTACAGGTGTGAGCCACCACGCCCGGCCAAGAATTAATAAATTCTTAATCCCAGTACTTTGGGAGGCTTAATCCCAGTATTTTGGGAGGCCAAGGCATGTGGCTAATTTGAAGTCAGGAGTTCGAGACCAGCCTGGCCAACATGGTGAAACCTCATCTCTACTAAATTACAAAAATACAAAAAATAATAATAATAATACAGAAATTAACCCCATCTCTACTAAAAATACAAACAAAAAAATAGTGGTAGCAGTCACCTGTCATCCCAGCTACTAGGGAGGCTGAGGTAGGAGAATCACTTGAACCTGGGAGGCAGAGGTTGCAGTGGGCCAAGATTACACCACTGCACTCCAGCTTGCGCAACAAAGCAAGACCCTATCTCAGGAAAAAAAAAAAAAAAAAAAAGGAATTAATAAATTCTAAAAAGAATAGTGCAAAATTTTGGACAGAGATATGCAAGCCAGCCGGATATCTACTTGTGGTGCTGAGGCAGGAGGACTGCTTGAGCCCAGGAGGTCAGGACTTCAGTGAGCTATGATCACGCTACTGCACACCAGCCTGGGTGAAAAAGTGAGACCCTGTCTAAAAAAAAGAGATATCCAAGCCTAATTATATAAAACAACGAGATACACTACACACACACACACACATATATGATATATACATGATACCAACATCAAAGGCACAAAGTAATAATCTGTAATACCATAGTTTTTGACACTATCAAAAGTTTCTGTTTTATTCTCAGAACAATTTTAAATTTGGATTCTTGAAAAATACCAAAATAGTGAATGTAAAGTGATCTCCCCACAAAACTATGAGGAGTTGCACATTACATTACGATGCATACAATTTCTTCTGGAAACTTTAACAAACTAATTAATTTAAAAGAATTCTAGAGATTAAGAGAGCAAGTATTTAACTTCCAACTTGAGATAGGACACCAGTGGAAGAGAATAACAGAATGAATATAATACCAGAAAACGAATTGTATGGTAGATATACCAAAAGCAGTGTTTAGAGGAAACTCACTATATCAGAAGCAAACTGAAAAGTAATGAGCTAAATAGTAAGTTCAAGAAGTTATAAACAAGCAACAGAATAAGCTATGAAAAGAAGGAAGTGAAAAATAAAGATCAGAGAAAAGCACAATGAAATAAAAAGGTGAAGACTGAAAATAACAAAGGTGGATATTTAGAAGATATAGAGAAACTGGCTAACTTTAGGCAGACTGATAAGAAAACGGAAATATAGATGAAAAATATTAGTCTCTTGTATTGCTAAACATTTAGTCTCTTTATCATTGCTATATATTTTAGTAATGTAAAACTTAGTGAGAGGATATTGTTTGTAATACAGCATGAAAATAGCAAAAATAATCCAAGGAGAGAAAACCTTAGGCCAACATCATTATGAACATCAATGCAAAGAAACACACAGGATATTAACCAATAGAATTCAGAGGTACATTAAATGTATAATATGCCATAATCAAGTGTTTCACTACAAATTAAGGATGTGTTTTCTGTAGGACACAAATGTTGATTAAAAATATAAAACCACAGGATCAAGTTGATTACAAATAAGAGAGAAATTGACTAATTCAACATTTATATTTAATTTTTTAAATGTTAAATAGATAACATAGATACATATTTAACATGACATATGTGTGTGGGGATGTATATCCATTAATTTGACTATGAGTAATTAATGACCATATTCTACGTAAATATACTTACACTTAAACACACAAGATGCTTTCCTATTGAAGTCATGAACTAGACAAGTCAATCTTGCCCACTATAACAAATATTATTCTATTTATTTTAGCAGTGCTAACCATATTGATTTAGACATACTTAAAATACTAGTTTTAAATATAGGCTACAAAGAAGAAACATGGAAGATTATTTAATTGCATATCAGAAAAACACATGAGAATTATCTTAAAAACTCATTAAAAATTAAAGAATTTACTATAATAAAATGTTACGAAACTAAAACAGTCATTTTCTTTTTTATGAATAGAAAGGTGCTTAAAATATATGTCAGAAAACAAACCTCTTTAGAGTAGTAAGCAAAGCATTTATATCTACATCTGCATCTATGTCAATATTTACAGGGAAATGGGAGAGAGGAAGAAAACAGAAGAGCATAGAAAAATAACAATACCTACTGAGAAACAAATAAATGATTAAAATAAATGGAAAATGTAATGTATTTCTAGATTGATAAAGCTCAAATTGTAAAGATATGAAATTTTCTTAAGTCAATCTATAAATTCAACTGAAATCCAATTAAAATAACAGCAGGACAGGGTTACTGAGAAAATAAATACGGTAGACTAATCAGGAAAATTATAAAAAAGAGTAATGATGCAAAATATAGTCTTAACACATTAAAAGATTGGAAGCTATAATAATTAACATAATTTGTTACTATCATCAAGATACATAAATCAAAGGAACAGACAGAGTTCGAAAAAAAAAAAACACCAAAAACACATATACTATATAGCATGTCATAATTATGGCATTTTAAGTTGGTAAGGACATGAGAGTGAACCACACTTGGAACAGGTTTTGTGTCTGTATGCGTATATAAGATGTGTGTAATGCTTATTACAAAAATAATTTTTCATAGATTAATTTTTAGGGTTGAAAATGAGAAAATAAATGTTATGAGAGTTGGCTGTTTGCTAGCCCACTTTTTATTAGGAAACATTTTTTCAAGGGAAGGAGAGATTTCCTTCTATTCAGTTCTTAATTAATACTTGGCATAATTTTAGACTAAGACAACTATTAAAACACACAAAGACAGAAATCAGTCACAGGCTATTTCAACAGAGAGCTTTTATTTTTATTCACAAAAATGTTCTATGCATTGGACATTACTCAATTAGTTTCCTAATCCTGTGAAAGTGAGTCACTTTTCTTCTTTGTATAAAGTACAAATTCTCCTCGACTTATATAATGAGATTACATCTGACTAAACCCATCATAAATTGAAAATGCACTTTAATACTCTATCCCAAGGCCATGCACAGTGGCTCACTCCTGTAATCCCAGCAATTTGGGAGGCCAAGGCAGGTGGATCACTGGAAGTCAGGAGTTCAAGACCAGCCTGGTCAACATAGTGAAACCCCATCTCTACTAAAAATACAAAAATTAGCTGGGCATGCTGGCCTACACCTATAATCCCAGCTGCTTGGGAGGCTAAGGCAGGAGAATCGCATGAACCCGGGAGGTGGAGGTTGCGGTGAGCCATGGTCACGCCACTGCACTCCAGTCTGGGCAACAAATCAAAATTCTGTCTCAAAATAAAAAACAACAAAAAAAAAACTCTACCCTACTCAACATCATACCTTAGACTAGCCTACCTTAAACATACTCAGAACACTAACCTTAGCCTACAGTTGGGAAAAGTCATCTAACACAAAGCCTATTTTATAATAAATTGTTAAATATCTCTAATAATTTAATGAATACTGTGCTGAAAGTGAAAAACAGAATGTTTGTATGGGTACTTAAAGTACAGTTTCTACTGAATGCATGTTACTGTCACAAAATCATAAAGTGGAAAAATTGTAAATCAAACTATGGTAAGTCAGGAACTATTTGTACCTGAATAATTGCTCACTCCCATTTCCCCAGTTTGAGAAGGCTGTCTCCTTTTTATTGATCTGATTAGGAATCAATAATGTCATTCAATTTCATTATTTGTCTTTTAAGTATAGGTCCTAGAGGCAGTTTTTTCCAATCTTTAATAGTTTAAGCTTGCATAATATCCCTGAATAAATAAAAACAATAATTTTAAGTATTATATGCATTTTGTTGCATCATACATATACCTCTTAGGATTTAAAGTTCAGAGTTTAGAGCACCAAGGAGTAAAAAAAAGTTAGTTATTAACCTCATTTCCTTTTTTGTTTGTTTTCCCTAAATAATGAAGAATCATAATCTGGAAAGTAAATCCAAGTCTCAGAAAAGGACTCTGCAATATTATCTTGGCTTACTTTGTTTGAGGAATTTTTCTAAGCAATACATGTAACACACTCCAAAAGTCAAAAAAAAATATAGGTATATCTGACAATATATAAAAATGTAGAATACTACCAAAAATAATCAATCAAGATATTTAAAAATTGAGAAAAATATTACAGTGAGATTCTTATTTATTAGTCTAATACAGAGCTCATAAAAATCAGAAATCCAACACAAACAAACTCATTCGGAAAATGAAAAAAGGATGAAAATAGCTAAATGATAAAGACAAAACTTAAGAATCGCAAGAGAGTTTAGATATTTAATTTTAAGAATGGAAATAAATTAACAATTTTTTACCTATGTTATTAAAAACTATTAATTTGACAAACCAAGAGCAGTTAAGTGTATCTGTCTTTTAAACTGCTAATAGGTCTGTAAATTGTGAACATTTCTGGAGGTAAATTTGTAATGTTTAGAAAAACTTAAATGCTGGCACCTTTTTAACCATCACAGCTAGAGATGAAAATATGCCCTGTGACTATCTGCTATATGTACTGTGATTCCTGATATACTCATAAAATTCCCTGTACATACACATACACCCTCCATCCCCCAACACACATACTCAAGTTAATTATGATGTATTATGATTTATAATGGCCAAAAACTGAAATCAACCAACGTGACAGTCAACAAAAAACTGATAAAGTAAATCCTGGTACATTCATATGATGAAAAGTTATTATAAAGGATGACTTTGTCCTGGAAAGAATGCCAAGATATTTTTAAAGACATAATTAGAACTCAAGATACAAATACAATGTATACATTATCATCCATTATGTGTAAATCAAATTGATGGAAAGTTAAGTTGCTGTACAGATATTAGATTGATGGTGCTATAAGTAAATAGATGAAAATAGATTAAACATGTCTTCTTTGTGGAAGGCACTACAATCATTTTAAAAACTAAATCACATTTGAAGTGTATTGCTAGGATAGGACAGGGATGTAAAGCAGAGAAATAAGGCTTTCATGTGTCATTTTGTGTTTTTGTAATATAAAAAAGGTGCAGAATTAGTCATATGAACTGCTTATTGAACATTTTATTAAATATAACAGAGAAAAGTGTATAGCAAACAAAACCACAGAACATGAGTATACATATTTGACCAGCATACAGATTAAATAATAGACTTCAACGTTGTTGCCGGACTTTTTCTCAGGTCAGTTAAAGATGGGATCCTTGTCCCATGCCATGAAAGTTTAGGCTTGCAGATGGTTCGAAGGGTGAGTAAAGCAGGGTTTTATTTGGTGAGAAGGAAAAAAGGGAAAACAGGTACTCTCTGCAAGGCCAGCATTCCCTTCTAGAGTGCTTCCAGCCTCGCCCTTTGAATCCCAGGTTCCACACAGGAAGAGGAGGGGACAGGCTCCACCCTGCTGCAAATGGCGCAAACTTCCCAAGGCTCCACCTGAGTGTGCAGGCTGGCTGAATTCTGCCAGGGACTCCCTCCCACCTGGCTGTCTCATTCCCCACTCTAAAGAAGTACATCTAATTGCCATTAGAATAAGGATAAGAACAAAGACCGAACTTAACTGCTTCTTGCTGACAGGGGGCACTGTTTTAGGAGGCACTGTTTTGGGAAAATGGCAGTCAGAGCTCCCTCAGAGGCCTATTTAAGGGTCCCCAGCAGAAGGGGCCATTGTCAGAGGCTCCGGTTGCATGACCATTTGGAGGCTGATGAGCAGAAGGCAAGAACAGACAAACCAGGTTATTAGAAAACATGTATCAAAACCAAACAACGGGAGAGGCAAGGACAGCTCAAAAATGTTGAGGCCTTTTACCAGTTTGCACAGGGAGATGGAGGCCAAAAGCCTGACTGGTAAAAAACTTTACCCTTGGCTGGGGGTGGTGGCTCATGTCTGTAATCCCAACACTTTGGTAGGCCAAGGTGGGTGGATCACCTGAGGTCAGGAGTTCAACACCAGCCTGGCCAACATGGCAAAACCCTGTCTCTACTAAAAATACAAAAAATTAGCCAGGCGTGGTGTCTCAGGTCTGTAATCTTAGCTACTCAGGAGGCTGAGGCAGGAGAATAGCTTGAACCTGGGAGGCGGAGATTGCAGTGAGCTGAGATCACGCCACTGCACCCCAGCCTGGGCAACAAGAGCAAAACTTTGTCTCAAAATACAAAAACAAAAAAAAAACCTTACCCTTTTGCTGGCATGTTGGGCTTGTGGTTGCCTTCCCCTGAGCCTAGTCATAAGCCAACCAGTTTAAGGTTTGGGAAATTAACTCTTCCCAGTTTGGAGAATGCATCTGAGGAGAGTGTCCCATAGTATAGAGACACAATTACCTATCTGTGAAGAGAGAAATGAGGAGGAGAAAGGAGAAAAAGAAAGTGTGTTTTTTCAAAGGAGTCCCAGGGGTTCAGGATGCATTTGAAAGGGGTACAGACTAAAGATGAATGGCTACCCATCTAGACCGAGGGGAGCAGGCATCACTGGTTCCCTTCTCTTCTTAGCAGATACCTGGGGTACATGAGGGAGACAGGGAAGAACATCCTCTTTTCCTTCTTCCGTATTTGCATCCCTGGGTCCCAGCGACCTTAGTAGGTGCTGACATGAGTGCCAAAGCAGCTTGCGCCCATGAAGCAAAGGGATGTAGGGGGTTGGAATCACCCACTCTTACCCATGTATGCCCTATCTCCCCTGCTGTCAGTAGCTTGGGATTCCCTAGACCTCATTTATGCCATGGATACTAACATGGCCTTTATCCATGAAACAGGAAGCTTGGAGTTGGCTTGATAGGCAGGAACATCCATGCTCACCTGCACCGTGCCTTTTAACTTCTGTTATCATTTGCCTCTGAATCCCTTAGATCCAGTTTTCTTCCTAGGGCTTTGACCTGAAGTTTGGAATTGAGTTTGGGACAAAAATATGTCTCAGGGGGCGCTGCATGGACTTCTTATCATAAGCTGAATGCTAAGGTGAAACTGGAACTGAGTCCTCCTCCAACAAAGGAGCGAAAGAGACATCTTGTGACACACCTAGATAACTGGCGGCTATAGTTATGCTTGCTAAGATATGGGTGTATGGTACTTGGCTTTGGTTAGTTCCCTTGGTCTTACTTTCCCAAAAGGAAACCTCCAAGTGGTGGGCATCCTATTTATTGCCATCAACTGGGAGGATTTGCAGAATAATTGCTCAAGACTAGAATACTAATCCAGATTTCCACATTACCCATCCCTTTTGTTATTTCTGAGCTGCAGCCAGAGATTGCTGGTTGGTTCACAGGAACAAGCAGGGTTAGTCTAAATGTAGGCAAAAACTTAAAAATAACTGATGAGTTTAGGATTCAATGACAAATGTATAAGTTTTAAAACATAATTTCTCTCCTTCCAGTCCTCATTTTAAAACAAATTATAGTAGGACTGAGTTATTTGCAAAATATAATTTAGTTTTATACTTGCCTGATTATTTGCATAAAGTGCAGCAAGAATAACTATTTCTACACAGGGCTTTTGGATTGGCTTTGATGGAAGTCTGTACCACAAGGAATCTCAGATAAGACCTTTAAAGCTGAGCTTTAAAGGGTCTGTCTCCTCAAATACCTGTGAGTTGGGTGATCCTTTCCTCTTAAGGTCCTAAGGAAAATTTGGAGCTGCTGGACATGTTAGAAATTTGGAGTTTCTGGATCTGTTAGAAAGTGACATTCTTTACTGACCACAGGTCAGGAGCCCTATACAGGGACTGTGTAGACGACAGTATAAGGCCAATATCCCATGGAGCTTTGACCAGCTCTACAAGTCCAGATTGATTCCTTAAAGGGAAGCATACCCTTCCACCCTTGGTCAAATGACCACTTTCTCCAATTGTGTCCTGTTGCAAAAGAAAAATGGATTCTTATTGCACTGATGCAAACAACTATATGGCCATAAGTTAAGAATACTCAAAGATAGTTTCCAAATTCTAGAGGATTCAGGCAGAGAGAAGAAAACATGCTCCAAATTTTATTCATAGGAGTATACCTTGCTCTGTTATTAAAGGCTGTAAATAGTTCAAAATAAGTTTCCTTGACTCTGAAAAACAAAACAGGGATCAGCATTATTCCAAGCAAAAAATCAAAAAGGTTCCTTCAGCTTTCTTAGTCCATTTAGTTAACTTTTGTTTTGCTTGATATTTGTGAACATTCAGTTCTTTATGAGTCCTGTATGTTTTGCTTTATTCTAATGTTATAATCTCCAAAGTTATCAGAAGCCTGTATTCGAGAACACCTGTTACAGTTCTATAGCTTATTACGAACCATCTTTTGAAAAGGATTAAAACAAGAAAAACAATTGTCTATGAATAGCAAAATGTCCAGGGTAGTTACAGTTAGAAACATGATTGATAAAGAAGTTTGGTTAGCTCCATGATTTACAATAACTTAACATAACAACCTCAATTATTATTGATAGCATATACTTAGACATTAGAATTTTAGAAATTCCATACAATTTTGGAATATGTATTAACATTATTCCTAAAAATAGAACCTAAAGAAGATTGAACATCATTTATTTCCGGTAGTTTCAATTACATGTCATAATAATAACTCCTAGCGATTTTTAACTTTAAGGTGAAACCTGGTAAGTTGCTTTAATTGTGTGCTAAGTGTAGCCAAGGTTTGACGTTTTTCAGCATAATTAAGGGTGTGGATAGTTCCATATATCCCCAGGCCTTGACAACTGTGAAGCCGGTAAGTCAAATAGTTCTCAAGACGCAGAAAGCAGTTTATAACTTTAAAACATTTAGCAAATCTTGCAACTGCCTGTATAATTTAGTCACCTATTTACATTGTAATGATACCTGCATTTTACCAATAGTCTTTAAGGCTCTTTTTATTTCTCAAAGATTAAAGTCACATGAACTGAAAGGTACCACAGCTTTTATCTTCCCTTCAAAAAATATTCGATCCAAGCGCTTGTCTTTCTTTAAGCCAAATTAATTAGAGCTATTTTTACAGATATTACACAGACACAGACAGGCAGGAAAAAACCCAGTTCCCAGGTGGGGTTCTATAAGAGACAGGGCTAGGAAAACATGTAGATATCAAACCAGAAAGGAACTTATTCCCTAAAGCAGGATTGCTAAACAAAGCCTTGCCACCACAGTTACAAGCCATGCCTCCAGGATGGAAAGCAAGATGGAGGCTTGTTTTCACAACCAAAGCTTTGCAGAGAATATAAACAGAGATAGTTGGGTGGCCTGGCTTAGAAAAATGTCTTCTAAAAAAAAAGAACTTTAAAAGTTAACTGCTGATGGGGTAGAGAAGGGGATGAAAAAACAGTTTAAAAATGCCTGGAGAAGATTATTCTTATGCAACTGTTCCTCCATCTGGGAGAAAAGTTTAAGCTTAATTATTGTCCAATAGAGTTAAAACCCTTGGCCAGGGAAGCAGAACGCTGCGGAGGTATGTGGCTGGGAACCAGCCAGCTGCCTGTGTGTGGGACACTTGGGCCATGCGTCCAGGTCCTGGCACAGAGGTGAGGGCGGCAGGCGGCGGGAAGCTGCTGCTTTCTGGTCTGTCCTGAAACAAGAAACGAAAAAGGCCATGAAAAGGCCTGATTCCCAGAAGCGACAAGGGGTAGGGGTGCGGTTTCCCATAAGCTCATTAGTTTGAGGATGAAGAAGCTCAGAAACCAGAGGGGAAAAAAGATGTCTTGGTTTGCATTTCACTCACCGCTTCTCGAACCCCCACGTTGCGCGCCAAAATGGTGCAGGACTTTTCCTTAGTTCAGATAAAGATGGGATCCTTGTTCCATGGCCTAGAAAGTCTGGGCTCACATATGGTTTGAAGGGTGAGTAAAGCAAGGTTTTATTGGGTGAAAAAGAAAAAAGGGAAAACAGGGACTCTCCGCAAGCCCAGAGGCCCCTGCTAGATTGCTTCCTGCCTTTCCAGTTCAAATCCCAGGTTCCACACAGGAAGAGGAGGGGCTGAGCCCACGGCAAACCGCGAGAACTTCCCAAGGCTCCACCCCAGTGCGCAGGCCAGCTGGAGTTTTGCCGGGAACCCCCTCCCACCTGGCAGCCTCGTCATTAGTCCAGAAGTCCCCTTCATGTTCTCCACAAGCCTATTTTTCATTTTAACATGAAGATACACAATCGATATTATTTAATGCTTGGCTACAGTTCTAAAACCATTGTTATTATGTGTGAAAGGAGTGCAGATTTGGTTTTAGGTAACTTAACATTGAACATTTTTTATGAACTATCTTAAAAGTGATAAAAATTTTAATATTTCAAAACAGACAAATTTTTACCACCATTGCTCCCAAAACAAAACAAAAAAGTTAACTTTTTTTTCTGTAGGAATATAATTTACTTTTCTTACAAGAAAATTATAGAAACTTAGCATTTCTGTAGTATCCTTCAGCTTCATTTATAGTCACCAAGCTATAATTTAATTGAATTTGATTAACACAGCTAGATTCTTTAGAGTTGATAGTATTTGTACTTAGAAATGTGAGATATTGATTCTTCAACTTTACAATCCACATTCATCCTATACCTTAAGATTTTTTAAATATGACATTTTAAAAAATAGTCAAAATTTTTAGAACAGTTTATGGTTCATCGCAAAATTGAATGGAAAGTAGAGAGCTTTTCCATATCCCTTCCCCATCATATGTCATCAGGGAAATGCAAATTAAAACGAAAGTTAGATACCACTATGTACCTATTGGAATAATCAGTATCCAGAACATAGACAACTTCAAATTCTGAGAAGGATGTGGATCTAGAGAAACTGCCATTCATTGTTGGTGAGAAGGCTAAATGTCATAGCCACTTTCAAAGACAATTTGGTAGTGTCTTATAAAATTTAACATAAAGTTAACAAGCGTAGCTGTCATCATTGTCAATATCCCCTACCAGTACAGTTGATTAATCTACACTGATACAACATTATCATCCAAATTCCACAGCTTACATTAAGGTTCACTTCTGATGTTCTGCATCTTGTGGATTTGGAAAACGTATAACAACATGTACTTACCATTTTAGTATCATAATGAATAAATTTACCCCTTAAAAATTCCTCCAGCTATTCAACCCTCCCTGCACCCTAACCCCTGACGATTGGTGTTTTTACTGTCTCCATAGTTTTGCCTTTTCCCAGAATGTCATATAGTTTGAATTATACAGTATGTAGCATTATTATACTGGCTTCCTTTACTTAACAGTATGTAGCTAAGTTTCTGCCATGTCTTTTCAGGGCATTTTGGTTGCTTCCAAGTTTGGCAATTATAAATAAAGCTACTAAAAGCATTCGTCTGAAGGTTTTTGTGTGAACTTAAAATTGCTACTAATTTGTTACTACCAAGGAGCTGGATTGTATACTAAATTTACGCTAAGTTTTATAAGACATAGCAAACTGTCTTTGAAAGTGGCTATAACATTTAGCCTTCTCATCAACAATGAATGGTAGTTTCTCTAGATTCACATCCTTGCCAGCATTTGAAGTTGTCTATGTTCTGGATACTAATTATTCCAATAGGTGCATAATGGTATCTAACTTTTGTTTTAATTTGCATTTCCCTGATGATAAATGATGTGGAACATCTCTTCACATGCTTATTTGCTATCTGTATATCTATTTTGGTGAAGTGTCTGTTAAGGTTTTTGTCCCATTTTTCAATCAAGTTGTTCATTTCTATATTGTGAAGTTTTAATTCATTATAATAGATAACGGCCCTTTGCAAGGTATGTCTTCCTAAAATATTTCCTCCAAGGCCCTGGCTTGTCTTTTTGTTCTTTTGACAGTGTCTTTCATGGAGAAAATTTTTAAAATAAAGTCTAGTTTATGAGTTATTTCTTTTATGTATTGTGCATTTGCTGTTATATGTAAAAAGTCATCACCAACCCCAAGGTTATTTAGAATTTCTCTTTATGTTTTCTTCTGGAGTTTCATAGTTTTGTGTTTACCTTTAGTTCTAAGATCTATCTTGAGTTAATTTTTGTGAAAGGCATATGGTCTTAGTCTGGAATCTTTACTTATTTCTCCTCTCATGCCTCATTCTTGATGTGCATCTGAGTTTCTGGCCTGTATCTTCTTCCTTCTCTGTTAATAACTTTAAAACAATTATTGAAATGCAGGTCTACTGACTACACATTTTTGTTTGTCTGAGAAGGTCTTTATTTCTCTTTCACTTTAGTAGAATAATATTGCAAGACACAGAATTTTAAGTTGGTTTTTTTTCTCGCAGCCCTTTAAATATTGTACTCAACTTTTTTCTTGCTTGAATGGTTTCTGAAGAGAAGGTGACTTTAATTTTATCTTTGATCCTCTGGAGATACAGTACTTTTTAAAAATCTGATCTCTTTAGAGATTTATTTTTATCTTTGATTTTCTGCTTCAAATATTTCTTGTATTCCTTTCTCTCTTTCTTCTTCTTCCATTACACATGTTGCATCTTTTTTGTAGTTGTTCCACAGTTCTTGGGGAGTTTGCTCGGTGTTTTTAGTCTATTTTCTTTTTGCTTTTCAGTTTTGGAGGTTTCTCTTGATATCCTCAGTCTCAGATATTCTTTCTTCACTGTGTCTGGTCTACTAGTAAGACCATCAAAGGTATTCTTCATTTCTTAACAATGTTTTTGATCTGTAGCATTTTCTTTTTATTCTTTATAAGAAATTCCACTCTGATTGCATTGCCCATCTGTTGTTGCAAAACTATCTGTTTTATTTATTGACACCCTTAGGATATTAATCATAGTTATTTTAAATTCCGAGGTTTTTAATCCCATTTTTTTGCCATATATGTGTCTGGTTCTAATTTTCGCTTTGTCTCTTCAAACTGTGGTTGTTGCCTTTCCGTATGCCTTGTAATTCTTGCATGATTGCCATACAGGATGTATAAGGTAAGAGACATCTATAAATAGGCTTTTAGTACTACGGTGGTAAGGCATAGGGGGAGGGGAAGCAGCCTGTAACTCTTAACTTTCAACTTAGTATATGCTTCTGTATGTCCCCTACCCCAAGTGAAAGACGATGGCTTAGGAAATACCCAAGTGAAATAGAGTTGGGTATTTCCCTTTAACCAAGTCATTTAGACTCTGATAAAACTCTAGCAGGTTATGCTCTGGTTAAATAGTTTCTCCTTATGCAGACTTTTTAATGGAACAGAATATTCTGGTGCTTTTCAAAATGGCTACATTTCCGCTCCGCCTGACAGAAGCATGAGAAGATTTTTCTCTGATAGTCACTGTGAGAACCTGGCCACGTTCCTGAAGGTAAAATTTTTAAAAGTGTGGGAAACCCTACCATCATCACAGGCTTCCCTTGGAGTATGTGACTCCCACACTTGTGCACACTGAGCATCCAGCAATTCATTTCGGTTTCGGTTCTCCAGCCCCAGCGTTGGTTCATGTGAAGGTTTCTGCTCACGGGTTTCTTCTCCAATAAGTTGAGATTGTCTGTATTTGCTTCTTTGTCTCCCAGTTTGGGGGCAGCGTTTTGCCCTACGACCTTACTTCTTTTACAGATCTTAGAGAAATTAATTTTTCAGTTCGTTCAGCTTTTTATTTTTTGTTAACTTGGAGTCGTAACTCCTAAAATCCTTATATGCCAGACCAGAAATCATTAAGTTATTGGTGATGCCATTTAAAAATGTGAATATATCAATGAATTATTTAAAGATAAGGACTCTCAATTAGAAAGTGATAGAATTTTCATCCAGCTCAAGCTGAGCCCTTTTCTCAACAGTTAATATGGGAGATGGTATCAAACCTAAAACATTCTAGACTTGTAGATTTTTTAAAATTCCCATTTATATTTATCTATTGATGCATAACCAATTTTAAATTTAGGAACACAAAATACCATTTTAATGTGTATGATTCTTTGGATTATGAGTCTGAGTAGGGCACAGAGGGGTGAGACCACCTCTGTTGTATGATGTTTGAGACCTCAGCTAGAGTGTCTTGGATGGCTAGAGATGTCTGGACCAGCTCAGCTTGGCCATGATACCAGACCCTTGGTTCTTTTTCACATGATGTATACTAGGGCTAGAATGTTCAAGATGGCATCTTCACTCACAGTCTGGTGCCAGGGTTCATATAACCAAGACAGCTAAAGAATCACCTGCAGTTCTTCCCCTGTGGCTTCTCCAAGTAACTAGATTAGCTTTCACACAGCTTGGTGGTGTCGATAAGGTTGGACATAATAGAAGGTGTCTGGCTTCCTGCAGAGTGAGCATTGGAAAAACCTTAGGAAAAATACATAAAGCTTCTTATAACTTAGCACTGGAAGTCCCAGAATGTCACAGTTCTGCTACATTGTATTGGTCAACCAATTTACTAAACCAGCCCAGATTTAATGGGAGGAAAATTAATCTCCATCTCTCCAAGGGAGGATTAGCACAGAACCTGAAGCCATCTTTAATCTAGCATACCAATTGTTTAAAAAAAGAATATAAAAATATGGTACTTTTGCAAATATTACACTAACAGATGACCAGAGGAACACATTGCTTTGTACATTCAAAATGCTTCATACAAGTGAGGGACCACAATTAAATTTCACAGTTTGAGAGTACATCTGATTCTGCTAGAAGCTGGCCACATTAACAATATATAATAGAATAAGCCTCTGGACACAAATTTAATATTTTTGGCAGCAAAATAAGTATTTTTTAAAATACTGTAATATATCTCACCTTTTGCCTCTCTTTTATATAAAACTACTGGATGTGAATTTTTTTATAGTTTTAACTAGATACTTCACTTTTCTTAATATAGTCTATTTTCTTAATATCCATATATTATTAAGGCTAATATATTCATGCCTTCCAATTATATATCCTTTATTTATTTGATAAAGTTATAGGTTAATATATCTGTAAGTCTATTATGTTTCTATTTTTGTGTACATGATTTGTTTCTAATCAATTTACGGTATCTTTCAGCCCTGGGGTGAAAAGAGAACATTGGTAAGGGGAAATGATTACTCTAGCATCCTTGAAGAGATAAATGATTAAAATTCTTCATATTCAAAAACAACATCTTAATGATACAGCAATAGGCTTAAAAATGAGATGTTTTGACATAAAATGTTTTTTCTAAATTTTTTACCACATTGTAAAATATCTAAAGCAAATTTTTCAGAAAAGGCAAGGAGTATATTTGGAGAGGAGATATAAATCCCTTAGTCTACCATTTCTGGTTTAGAGACTGGTGCCAGGAAGAAATGGGAGTGGTCAGGGAGGCAGGAATGGATACTTGCAGACAGGGTCCACTCTCTCTACTCTTGGTTTCTTCTGGCTAATCCCAAACTTGGTGTACTGTCACATAAATTTAGCTCAAGTTATTCTTTTTTCCTGTGTGTATTTCATGGAAGATATTTACAAGTTATATGAGGCCTGGAAGGTGATGCAGAAAATATCTAAATTGAAAGTATGTTAAGAGTTTAGTAAACTGAAGCTATGCTCCAAATAGACAGCAAGGCAAAATCACCATAAAAGTCTCAGAGCCATAGTGAGTTTTGATGAGGCCAATCAGGCAGAGAGCACCATAGTCCCCAACAAAAGTGACAGTCAACACAAAACAGGTGAACACATGTAATATGATTCACAGACTTCAGCAGAAGATGCAAGCAATATACTCAAGGATTGGAATAGCTGCACATTAGAAGTGTTTCTAACCAAAGAGCCCATATCAGACACCAAAAACAAACAAATAAACATCCCTGAGTACATCACATAGGTCCAGTAACGATGAGGGACTCCTTTGTCCTCTTAAATTGTTTAAATACCTTTTCTGTGGACAGAGAGCTATTATTTAGAAAAAAAATTATTGGTGGGAGACATAAAAGTTAAATTTAAGTGATCTAGAAACTTTACCTAAAGAAATTGAGAATTAACCTTCAAAGACTGAATTATTACATCATATAGGATTACAATTCAGCAACCTGCTCCTAGTTGATACTGATCCCTGAAAACAACGGTTTTCAGAGTGTGGACTCTAGTAGCAGTTACGATCATCTAGGAACCTGTTGAAAATGCAGATTATCAGACCAATCTCCATTTCAATGAATTGAAAAACTCTTGAGTTAGAACCCAGTATCTGTGTTTAACAAGTCTTTCAGATGATTCCTATACATTGTAAAGTTAGAGAACCTCTACCTTAGAAAAACGGAAACTTTTATTTCTATATGTTATCTTCACATTTTCCACAACTGTGGTCTCCTCCAGTCGCTATCATGTGTACCTGTTTTGCTAAGGCATGAAAGTTAACTTCTAACATTCACACTTTGGAGTGTAAGATTATGTAACTATCCTTTGCCTGATTTAATTAACAGCCTTCAGATTGGCCTGTGCCTAACTAGTTTGGGAGAAAATGCCAGGTGACTAATCTCTGTTTTCTCAGATGCCTATCAATTGCTCTTTTTGTCCTTGGGATACACCCTGTTATGTCAAGTTATCTTTGCATTTTCCTTTACATTGAGGCATCTTAATAGATTATAATCTATATGTATTAGCTTTGCGTTTTACTCTTTTCTCTTCAACACCCTAAAATCCTGAATCTGACTCTGCCACTCCATTAATTATTATAGTTTTCCAATTGTCTTACTGATATGATAAATCAACATATTTTTGTCCACATTTAATTGGCTTCTATGTAGCATTTGATATTTCCCCATATTCTTGAAAGGAGTACTTTTTCTGGACTTTCCCTTATATTTGGACTTTTTTTTTCTCAGTATCTTAAATAGGTTCTTTTCTCTCTCTGCTTTTGAAATGGTAGAATTCATTAAGCCTATCTTCTTGGCCTTTTCCTCTTCTTATTTTATTTTGACCCCACTGAGGGGCCTCATACAATCTACAGCTTTATGGTTTATGCAATGATGATTACAAATCTGTATTTCCAAAACTCTCACAGGTATTTCTCACCTGTGAGAGTCAGGTCCAAACATTCAAAACCTACTGAATGGTTTCCTATGAATTATCTAAGAATTTCCTTAGTTGGTAAACCTAAAAATACACATGTACTATTTATGATAATAAAAGTTCTACATACTCCTTAGAGAAATGAATATTTTTAAATGAGCTAAAACTGAAAGCATGAGTTATTCATAATACTACCACTTAGAAATAATCAGTGTGTAAGCACACACACACACACACACACATTGTATTCTTTGATTTGTACTCATAATGTTGTATATTTCTTACCAGAAATGTGATTGCTAAGAAACCGTGTATTTTTTATTATGCATGCACACAGTGTTGTTACTGTTTATGCATAAGCTTGATACCAAGTAAATTAGACCATTTTTGCACAAGAATCTGTTTGACAGTTTATATGCACTCGGTTGCATTTACATTACAAAGGGTTATGTGCAGCAGGGTGGAGATCTTTCAGGTTCAAAGCTGGCATACAACATTACCCTTGAGTTATAGGATATAGCTTTCCATAAATATATTTCCCTTCAGGGAACCAATATACTTTCTCTAGAAAAACAGCGGAGAGCTACAGTTTGACATTTACTAAAAATTCCATTTTCAAATGGACATGTGGCTTCAAACTATTATCTCACTACCATGCATCTTAAATCAGGACAAATAAAAAGCTGTTTATTCTACAGTTCAAATGGAAGCATGCAGTGTTCTAGGATCAATGTTATTTTGAGGGGTCTATATGTGTGTGTGCTTATATTTTAAAAAAATAAACAACTGAAAAAATGTTTTTCACTAAGAAATAGGCATTTTGATTATTTCTAAATTTTTGACTTAGAAAATTTAGCTCCAAGTCTAAATAATCTCAACGTAAGAATAGATGATGTCTAAAGGCAGAATGTCAGAAGGTGACTAAATAACTTAGGATATGAAGGTAAATGCCAAGAGAATCAGCTACATGACACGTGAGTCAATGAAAAGGAGAGCGCATCTTGGAGAGCACTCTTCATCATACAAACCTCTGTAAAAGTATGTGTTTCCTTAAAGTGTCCTACAGTTGTCCTTCTGTACAAGAGTGAGGGGGATTGGTTCCAAGACTTCCGCAGATACAGAAATCCCCACTTACTCAAGTCCCACAGCGTGCCCTTCAGAGCCCAAGTTCAGAAAAGTCAGTCCTCAGTATGCGTGGGTTTCACAGCCCCTGAATACTGTAGTTTCAATCTTACTTGGTTAAAAATTATCCATGTATAAGTGGATCTGTTCAAACCCATGTTGTTCAGAGGTCAACTGCACTGAATAACTTTGATTTTAAAATTAATGTCACTCTTCTAAATAGAGAAAAGTTGTATCAATAGGGAGCATTTGTGTCATGTAATCTCTATGTCTCCTACCTAATTAAGAAGAAAAATTATTTTTTTGCATGCTGCTACCAGGGCAAGCAAAATGCAAAGTGGAAACATAAATAAGTCTGATTACTGTTCTAGAGGAGTTATAAACTCCAGAGAAGATGAGACAATGTGTGACCCAAGCACAGTGAGAGATAGAATGAAATAAGTGTCAGGACAGCAAAACCGTCTTTCTCTGTCATACAGGTCTATACTGCCAACTCTGAAGTTTCAGTGTATACCTCTCCTGGATATAGAGTAAATCATTACAGAGTTTAAAAAAAAAAAAACAGAGGAAATCATTACTGCCCATGGAACCAGCGCTGACCGCCCAGCTTTCAGTACTGACCAAGATCAATCCCATGATGTGGCATGTTTCTGTTTCCCTCAGGCCTCAAGGCATGCATTATGACCTGAACTCTCATGTCCCAACTTTTCTCTGTCTCCCCAATCTGAACCAGTTCCTAATCCGTACATCATAAGCTATTGTTCTTTTTTTTCTGGAGAGCTTCAAATCAATGATAAGCAAACTGTGTGGCATTCTGAAACTGTTCTCAGAATGTTTATTTTACCTCTTTGCCCTTAAAGAAACTTGATTGTGCCCTGAATTCTCCTTTGTAGCCACCTCAAGCTGATGGCGTCTATTTTATTTTCTGTCCTACCACAGTTCCATAGGATACGCACAGCTGTCATGTTACCTTAATGTTACCTTAATATAACTTTCAAATGATTAAATCCTTCTCTCTTCCAAAGATAAAAAAAAAATTCTGTTTCTTTAAGGATCAAACCCATTCAAGGTGAACTACTCACTCATCTTCCTTTTTTCCATCATAAACCAATCTCTGGCCGACTTCCATTGATTCAATGAAAACTCAGCTCTTGACTCAAAGTTGTCTTTTACCAGAGTTGCTGTTATAATTCTGGGCAACTTCAATATCCACATATATATTTATTTCAGATGACAGTCTTTCAGTTTCTTCATCTTCTTATCTCTAATAAAATTTTCCTTAAAACTTCACCTACTCTCTTTTATAACCACTCTCAGAACAATTATCATCATCAAAAACATTCTCCTCCTAAGGAGTTAAAATGCAAGAACCTCAGCTTTCAAAAATATTTTTCCCTTTAGTTTTCTTTAAGTACTCACGGTACAACTCTTTTGCCACTTCTGAAACATGACATCCACTCGTCTACTAGTCTCACTCTTTGTTCATAATTCATCCATTATCCATTGCCTTCCTTCACTTTCTTTTAAGAATCCTAAGGTCTACAGTGCATCAATATAGTCACTCCCCCATAAGTGTACTTAAGTTCATTGCACACCCAATTACTTACCACCCCCATCTCCATAATATTTGTATTTCAAAATTCCAACTGTGAGTGAACTAAAAAATAGGGTTTCTAGGCCGGGCATGGTGGCTCACACCTGTAATCCCAGCACTTTGGGAGGCTGAGGTGGGTGGATCACCTGAGGTCAGGAATTCAAGATCAGCCTGGCCAACATGGTGAAACCTCATCTCTATTAAAAATTTTAAAAATTAGCTGGGTATGGTGGTGGTCGCCTTTAATTCCAGCTACTCGGGAGGCGGAGGCAGGAGAATCAGTTGAACCCTGGAGGTTCAAGCAGTGAGCCGAGATGCTGCCACCTGTACTCCAGCCTGGGTGATGGAGTGAGACTCAGTCTTCAAAAAAATAATAATAATAATAATAATGAATAATGCTTTCTCTGTGCCTGTAACCCAGCAGCTAAATTACATATTCGCTCTAACCCCTTAGTCTTACCTAATGTTCAGTATTTCGGGAGGCAAACAGGCTTACCACATTGCCTGATCACCCTCACCCTCCTATTCTAGTGGTAGACTCACTTCCTCACTTCTGAGAATACATTTTATCTTCTTCTTTCTTCAAATATCTGTCACTCCACCTCTATTCTGCCATCTTAGCAGATGAGCTTGCCTCACACGTGACTGTAAAAAGAGAAATCATTAGATGGTAAATCTTTTATCTCTTACCTACCATAATCAATCTGGGCAAGGTCATCAGTGACTTTGAAGTTGCCAGATCCAGTGTTTTCCATTCTCCCTGCACATGACACAATACAGAAGGGCACTATTCGATTCTATTAATTTCTCAATCCTGAAAACATATCTTGTCTCTCCAACCCTGTATCAACAGAGTCTCCTTGTTCTTCTCTGAGTCTTTTCTCTCTCTTTACACAAATTCTAAATATTAAAATTATCTTGGGTTCTATCCCATATCCTTTTACATTTTCTTCACAGCCTGTTGTCCATAAACATCCTTGTATGATTTTTATCTAGTTAACATTCGTCCCATAATGTCAGACACTAATGTTACCTGTATTTCACTTAAGGGAATTCTCCTCTTTATATGTTCTGGTCACTTTGTCTCTACTTCCATTACATCACACGGGGCATTACACACAGAAGATATATCGGTTTGTTGAATGAATGAGTAAATGGAACTTTGGTAACTTTATAACAACAGTAATATTTGTACTTACCTGCATAAAAGTACAAAGAAGAGGTCAATTATTTCTATCTTTTTTGTATTTTCATTTCTGAAACAGCAGGGTTTCAGTTGCTCCTTTTTTCATTGATTATAATCATATCTTGTTATTACACTCTTGTTCCTTCTTGAAAGCTATAACTGAAAGCTTCTTTTCTCTTCTTGACATATTGTGCTTTTGCTGACGCTAAAGAGGACTTTACTTGCTTATAGTTAAAAGTGGGAGGCTTTGCTGCAAGGAGAAACTTGCTTTCACTTTAGTGCCTAAAGGGCATCTGACATCATTCATTGCAAATAAGCTACTTTCTACCTTATTAGTGATGCTACATGCTTCATGGTGCAGGTTAATTTCCTTTTACAGATCTGCATAAATTGTCAACGTTATCCTATATCTCAGCTACATATTTCTTCAGGGAATTTATCAGCTACCTTCTCCCACTTGAATACTATATTTAAATTCCCTGCATCTCTGTATTGGAATATGCCTGAAAAAATATAATAACCTAGAGTATGTTTGCTTATAGATATTACCTACAATATAGTTAAATTGTATCATTTATGTATCAATGGTTGAAATACTGGCCTAGTTCATCCACTATTGTTTTAACAAAATATTGACACCTTCCTGTTGGTTTAAATAGAATCTCCCTTTTCTATATCTTTGCTGTTACTATTAATATGACATGTCAAGTCAGATGTAGACAAAAAGGAATTAGTTTAATTTCTCATTTTATATTCTGGAGGTTTAAGGTTTTTAGGTGTCATATACTATGTTAATATGAAAATAGAGATACTTTCTGTTTGGTGAAGTATGCATCTGTTGTAACTACTTTCTAAGAAATGAATACAAAAATAAACCAACTAAAGTAAATTATTGACTGTTGCAAACAAGCTCCCGGATTCATGGCTTAAACCAAAATTGCCTACAGACAAAACCACTTTAAATGTGTATTGTGTGTCTCTGTTGTTTAATCTTATTTGATTAAATAAGATTTTTTAATTTCTGTGGGCTAACAGTTTAGTCAAGATTTTGTTTCCTAAGTTTGGGTTTATAGAAATGTCCTAGGCTGGCCGGGCGCGGTGGCTCACGCCTGTAATCCCAGCACTTTGGAAGGCGGAGGCGGGCGGATCACGAGGTTAGGAGATCGACCATTATGGCTAACACAGTGAAACCCCGTCTCTACTAAAAATACAAAAAACTAGCCGGGGGCTGTGGCGGGCGCCTGTAGTCCCAGCTACTCGGGAG
The DNA here is from genome assembly GCF_028858775.2 of Pan troglodytes. Classification (NCBI taxonomy): domain Eukaryota; kingdom Metazoa; phylum Chordata; class Mammalia; order Primates; family Hominidae; genus Pan; species Pan troglodytes. The sequence goes on along the minus strand of NC_072412.2, from coordinate 89,642,363 downwards.
GCTGAGGCAGGAGAGTGGCGTGAACCTGGGAGGCGGAGCTTGCAGTGAGCCGAGATTGCGCCACTGCACTCCAGACTGGGCGACGGAGCAGGACTCCGTCTCAAAAAAAATAAAAAAGAAAAGAAAAGAAAAAAAAGAAATGTCCTAGGCTAAGTCCAGTCTAGGAGACAGAGACAACTGTACCATATTTTAGTAAGAGAGATGACAGTTGGAAAGGCTGGAGGAAATTATAAAATAATAGGTTTTTCAAGAAGGACACATAGAACATGTCCAACTTTCCAGGATCATAAAGCTACGACCACTGTCCAATTATAAAATAGGTTATAAGGAAATTGCCAATGGATTTATTGCATTAAGAAGCATATCTTCTAAAGCTACTACCACTGTTGAATTAGAAAATAGGTTATTAGGAAATCGCTAACGTATTTATTGCATTTAGAAGCGTATCTTCTATTTACTCTTTGGGAAGCTAGGATCAGGAAGCCACTGTAACGACAGCCACAAGTGTGTCTTGACACACACCAGCCAGTGATGGACACTGAACATAAATTCTGGCCTACTGACTGACTCTGTCACCTTGTAACCCCTCAGCATAGAGTTGGGGCATTGGAAAACCACTTCAGACCAAACCATCTTCACATCCTTGCTTTCCAGAAGAAAACAGCCGAAGTAACGAGAGGATTGCCTCTGTCTCATTTCTGTCGTCCAAGGCTTAAGTGCAAATTTTGTTTTACATTTCCTGACAACAGAGTACTCGAAGCCATACTAGGAGGAAATGTGAGTAGAGTCTGGATGATATTGACCAAATCCACCATAAACATTTTTGTGAAAAAAAAAATACTAAAAGGGAGCTGCTATAGTGATCCATTAAACAAGTAAAGTATATCACAAATATTCTACTTCACTGACATAATGATTTTGAAACAGTTAAATATCATGCAAACTACAGAATTGGTTCTCTATTTTTCTTAAGTCCTGCTGTACTGAGATATTTGAATTTCCTAAATTCCCTAGATTTGTTCTTTCCTCTTAGCTTGCACATTATGCTCCTGAAACAAAACTATCATTCTCTCCCCACATCTTATCTATTGACCACCCTATTTGCTTCAGAAAGCCTTATTTTATCATAAATATAATTTGCATTTGTTCCCTCCTGTATGGTCCTAAAGCTCTCAATGTAAATGTCTATCATAAAATGATAATCCATTAAACTACTTTATATACCATTATATTCCAATAGATCATAAAGTTCTTCAGGACAATCTTCTTCAATACGTAGTGTTCATAACAGGTGCTCAGTAAAGATTATTTGAATCTATGTTCAAATGCCAGTTTAAGGCTTCTTGTTAGCATTTAGATATGAGTTATATTTAGCAAACTTTCATTTTACTCAAAGTGCTATATTACTGATTGCATGGCATAATGAATAAATAGATATTTGTCTTCAGTTTTAAGTTTAAGAACCTTAACCTGTTAGGTATTAGATAAATTCAGTTTTTTTTTCTTTATAGACTTAAGACCTTCAAAAGATCAAAAAGGGTGTTTTTCCTCTCAAAACCAGAAATGTTAAATAAACAGAGAGAGAGAGAATATATATTTTATACATTATATATATATATATATATATATATATATATATATATATAAAGTTAATAACTCGGGACAAAAAAAAAGCTGTCCCTTATGCAGAAGACTACCATTACCACCATCCCTGTCCACTAGTAACTAATTTTGAGCAGCAAATAACCTGGATGGGAGAAACTTTGAGCAGACTGGGAGGTCCTACAACAGTGGGCACAGCTGACAACAGAAGAAATATGTTTTATTAGAATTAAGGACACCATATTCCCCTGGCCAGAATTTCCACTGTAATTCTTTGGACTCCCTAACTCCTATTCTTTGAGTAAACATCAACAAAATTCATTTTACCTTGCCCATAGGAAAAGTCCAATAATGTAAATATTTTTGCATATTTTTGGCTTTCTGAAAAAAAATAGGGTGTACATAATAGGTTTCATAGACTAAGTTTTCAAAAGCCAAGTTATTATTTATAGTCAACTGTCTGTATTTAGGAATTGCTTATCTTCATTTTTTTCTTTATGTCAACAATGCAAATTCAAAAATGTCAGAAGAGAATTTGGGGAAATAAGTTATATAGCACTGCTGTCTTGAGAAACAGAGACCATTATAATAATTATGATATTATCATTCGAGTGTTATTCATCCCAATTTCAAGAACAAGTGTTGGCACAGGGAACCTAAAACTGAGATGAGATGGCAAACATCTTTAGAGTAGAATGTAGAAAAAATAAATACAACCATTCTATGAGCTACTTACATTTAAACACATCTATTGTTCAAGAATTGAAGGACATTTGGAAAGAGAATAAGCTACGAATTATTACTCTTTACACTATTAATAGCTTAATAATTGAATTGCAAAAAGCTCTTGCCCAGGTACTGAAAATGAGAAGCTGAGGGAGAGGGGGAGGGGGAGGGGAAGGGGGAAAGAAAAAGAAATAACAACAAAACAGAATAACATAGATTCAACTGGGATGAGGGTAGGGTTTTTAAAATTTAATCCCATTAATTCGATTTCAGTTTAGATAGAATAGATAAATTTCAAAAGATTCAATAAATGCAAACAAAAACTTCTTTATAAATAAAGCAATATCATTATTAAGTACCGTAAATTAAAAATTGTAAAAATTCCATGAGTACTTTTTTTATGGTAAACTGGAGAAGACCAGCTTCTAGGAATTTCTCCTGTGAATATATTCACAAAAGTTCACCTAGATCCTCTTTGAAAAATACAAATGTAATTTTTTAAAAAAAGAAATGCAGAGGATCCTATGATAATTATAATATACATGATGCCACCCATGCAGGCAATTATTTAAGTCACAAATTCTTTGATTTAAACAAAAACGAAATGTGATTTCATGCGCTCAAATGTTGCACAGCAAATTAATGCTTCTTACATCCAAATATAGTGGTAGTCTGTGAATTCTCTTTTTTTCTCCTCATCCTCCCTTCCTTACCTTTGTTTCTTTATATTATTGATCTGTGAAAGTAAGATGAATTTTTGAAGAGATAAATACTATTGCTTTCAATTTCTGATATCATACTTAATCTATATGCTAATTCTGTATATTTTAGGAAGTTGGTATATTTTCAATCCCCTTGATTCCAATAACGTTATCACAGTACTATGCAGTCTCTGACTCTTAAGTGGCTTTCATTAAAACTTGTTGATTGCATAAATAAATGAGAGTGTGCCAAAAAACTCTGGCCCTTTTTACATGTATAAATAAGTGAGAATGCACATTTAAAAACTATGACTCCTTTCCTTGTGAAACTTCCCTATTTCATTAGATTTTGTCACTGCTTTAGCAACTTCCTACACACTGTGAGTGGCTTAGAACAACACAGATCTATAATTTCGCAGTTCTGGAGGTTAGAAGTTCAACAGATGTCTCATGCGCTAAAACCGCATTGTTAGCAAGGCTGTAGTTACTACTGGAGGCTTTGGAGGAGAGTCCACTCCGAGGCTCACTCAGTTGTGGGAAGAATTTAGTTCCTTACAGTTGCAGAATCTGTCTCTGTTTCCCACCCGGCTCTCTGCTTTTGGCTGCTTTCAGCTCTAAGAGGTCTTTCTTCTGTTCTTGCATGTGAACCCTTCATCTGAATGCCAGCAAAAGAGCTTGGAATCTTTTCCTTCTGCTCTGTCTTTCTTCTGCTGGTAACCAGAGGTTATTTGTTTATGATCCTATTTTGGACTCACCAGGATAGTCTAGGCTAATTTCCCTGTTTTAAGGTTTGTTACTTGAATTTTATCTACAATGTCCCTTTTCAGATGTAATATAACACATTCGTATGCCCTGGAGATTAGGTCATGGAGATCTTGGGGTTGTCATTCTTCTGCTAACCATAACCATGTTTTGTTTACTATGCATTTGATTATTTAAGAGACTAATGTCAAAACAAGGATCAGCTTAAAATTTTTGTGATGTAGAGTATTTGCAATGAAGCCAAAATCATCTGTGGAATTTTTTAAGGAATTCCTTTGCTCTTCAAACATTTTATTTGCTGATAGGTATTGCTAAATATTTATTCAGCATGAAATAATAAAAACAGGTGCTTCACAGTCACTTCCTGAAGTCACATAAATGTGGTTTTTCTTTGACTAGCATTTTCTCATTTTAATTTGCTACAAATATTATACATAACTATGGGAATATCTATGCATGGATATGGAACTGTCCAAAAATAAGGTTTAATATTGATAAAACAAGTCATGAAATTCCCTGTGGTTAAGTTTTAATAAACTGTAAATCAACTTGTAAATAACTAGCAAGATAATCTATAGTCAATCTTGAGAAGAATTGATACGTTATCATTGTAGTCCATGGCCTAGTTTGCATACAGTTGATAAGCACAGCATTTGCAAGCATAAGAGACTGGTATAAAGATTTTAATTTCAGAAATTTATGTTTAGTAAGCTCAGTTTTAAAACTATGCCTTCTAGTTATACAGTGCTTTAGTTCAGAAACTGTTTTTTATATTAACTAATATAATTCTTACAACCCACTAAAATTGTTATTACAAAATATGTAATCTATTCAATGACAAATTTAGCATGTGGCTGTGATCATAAACTGGATCTTTCAGTTACTTGTTTTAGATTTTTATTTTATATGTGTTGCTATATATGTATTTTAGTAAAAATGTTAATCAAATAGAATATATATATACATACACATTCTAGATAAGAAAATATATGTGATAAAGGTTATGCAAAATCCTCCTAAAGGCAAAAGGATGATGCAAATGAATTCTAGGAGACCTCTCTTTCTAGCTTTATTTTTCTAACTTGTATCAAGATGGGAATGGGAAGTGGGGGTGGGGTGCTTGCATGTTTTAAATGGGATGTTGGTTACTTCAAACACCAGTTACTTTACCATGTTAACAAATTCTTACATTTTAAAAAAATTTTCTTTGTTTATTTTGAGACAATGTTATTTGATGCCTTTAAGTTATATAACTCCACAAAAACACTTAAAATAATTAAAGTCAATAATACACTCAAGGGTAAACATTTGTCAGTCACTATATGTCACACACCTGTATATGAGTTATTGCTTATTTACTCACAGCAGCCAGAGGTAGAATCTCCTGGAATTATAGCCACCCAAACTCTAAAATTTCTAGTTAAATATGTGTTGCTATGTGATCAACCAAAGCAGTGAAAAGGCAAGCAGATAAAAAAATAAAACTACCAAGAGCTTTCCAGCCAATCTCCTAACATAGAAGTGGACCATCTATTCCAAATTTAAAATCCTTAAATAATTGTGTGTCAAATGTATATCCTATTGTGTCCTACACAAACTAATCTCTTGTGCCAATTAAATCTTTACTTAATTTATATTGCACATGTGAACTATCTTAAACATTCCACTAAATATTTAAAATTTGATGTGATAATTATCTCCTCCTGTATATTTGTTTAGTAATTCACCATCTTTGAGATTATGATGGATATTGAACATATATCTCATTGTAATTAACTAGATCTTTTCAAGAGCAGTGAATCGTGGCAGCCCATAAAATACTCTACATAGTCTTGTTTATTTGAAGGACATTTTTCTGATACAGAACAAAAATGAATGCCTGTAAAGATAAGCCATTTTTAGAAAACACTATTTAGTTTTGTGAACTTCATTCCATGAGTGGTGCAAGTGAAATAACTGTCTAGGGTATAAGAAAAACAATAAATTAGGAAAGGTGTCTTGTCTCGAGGATTTTCTACCAAATGGTTTCTTTAATTGTTAAATACTGACCTAATCTAGGAGGGAAGTTAATGAAATCTAGCTGGAAATCTATTGCACTTGACCAAGACAGCCCTAACATTTCCCTCAGCTTCACAAAACTTCAGACGGGTTGCTTCCTGATTCTTGGCTCCTGACTCCCATTTTCTTAAAGCATTTACTTTAGAAAACTTGTAATTGTCAATCGTTTGTCTGATCCTAGATATTCAAATCCTTTAGAAAACCTCTTGCCAGTTTTACAGACCAGGACTGTATTTCTCAAGGACCTGGAAGCCATCTCTCTGAAATGTAAAAAAATAAAGATGGCACCCCTATTTCCCTGTGGGAAGAGAGTAGCCTAACTTCCCAGGAAACCTTAATCTAGGTTGTAAAATTTTCTCCTATCATGAAGATAGGAGAAAGTTTTTTTAAAAAGATGTTTAATTATTATAGATACATAATAGTTGTACCTATTTATCAAGTACATAGATATGTGATAATGTGATACAAGAATATAATGGGTAATAGTTAAATCAGGGTAATTGGAATATGTATCATATCAAGCATTTGTCATTTCTCTTTGTAACAGGCAAAGGAGATGTTACTTAGTCTATTGCAATAGGAGAGAAAGTCCAGAACTGAGTCTGAACTCAACCTCACTGAAACAAAAGTTCAGTGCAAATGCTGCTTTGTAATTTTCTAAGAGAAAACTTATTCATGAACATCAGAAAGGAGGGGGAAATTCTCTTTAAGTTATGATATAAGGATAGCATTAAAATCAGGCATAATAAAGCAATTTTGGCTATGATGCAGATTATGCACATTTTGAGCATATGTATTTCCTATTTACTGAATATTGCACTAAAATGAAATTTGAAAGTGAAGAAGGAAAGAAATTTCTAATAATGTTGAGAAGATAGTGACTGGATGGGAAGAGTGATGTTGATGCACCATTCATTAGAAAATTTATTAAATTCCATGAAGACCATAGACAGAAGAAGAATGTGAACAACTTCAAATCTGAGACTCCTAGAATATAATGTTGGTTGTCTATGGACTATAAGCTGGTTAATGTGTCAGAGCAAGGGACATAGATGTAACATTGTGCTAGGATGGGTAATGACCCTACAGGATTGAGGTGAGAAGCAGGGCTGAAGAGCGACAGCCAAAAAACTGCAAACCTAGGCAACGGAATCATTCTGTACTCCCATTCTTCTCCCATTCCAGGCAGAACACATACTATAAGCAAAGATAGGGCAAAACAGTTATCTTTTCTCTAAACTGATAAACAAAAAACAAAATCAACTTACCCAATATACAAACAACAACAACAACAAAATACAAAAATCTTAGTTACATATTGAAGTATGAAAAAGACTCTTTTCTTTTAGGTATTGGAGTGTCCACAGATCTCAAAGGAAACCTATGTTTAGACAGGACCTGTCCTGCCTGGCCTCACACAACTCCTGCACAGAGTTCCTACTCCCAGAAGAGATTTAGATGGAAAGGAGTTATTTCCATACAATAGCAAAGGGGAAATGGAAAAATGCACTAATCATTTTTTAGTGTATAAAAATGACAATTAAGGGTCACCAATATGCCCAAAGAGCTAACAGTATACAAATTAAAACAACAAACAAATATTTTTCTTTTAAAAATCTATGCAAACTCAGGGTCCAACTATGAAACAAAACAATTGATGTAATGTAAGAAAAGGTAATCCATTAACTATATTTTCTTGTTTAGTTCTTTTGTTTCCTTTGATAAACGTGGACATTTTGTCTACTTGTTAGGATTAAAATAATAACAATAATGATTCATCTTCTAGGTGAGTTATTTTATTTTTTATGCAGTCCCGTATACACAGGCTGGTCTAAAATTCCATGCACCTAGAGCAAATTCACACTTCACTCTGCCGAGGCCTTTCGTGTGTGGACATAAACAAAGGCCACCCTAAGGAGATCAAGCAAAGGCTATTTACTCAGAGCTTGCTATAGCAAGAAAGTACTTTCAGGTACATTTAGAAGAGACTCAAAGGTTGAGAGGGGAGTGGAAAGCTTTATACTGAACAAAAGGCTTGGATATGCTCTGAATGGACTTTGTTGGTGTGGAGAAGCTGGACTCCAGCTAACTAGATGCTGGGCATCCTATATGATGGGTTTGAAAATAGATCTTTGACTTTTTCTGGTTAGTCCTGAGTTGGAAAGAGAAGAGCAATAATCAGAAAAGCTGGCAGTAATTGGGCAAATCCTACTATTTTAGGGGTGATTGCTGCAGAGGTTATGGTTTGGCTTCCTGTGGTGGTTGCTATAGAAGTTGTGGGTGAGAGTTCTAATTTTATCTGTGGTCTGGTAATTGTCATTTTTATACTGTCTCTCAAGGATTTATAGATCCCCCACAAGAATAAGGCTTACAGCTTTAACACCACTCCAGGTCTCCAAACACACTCAGATGTGCTCATGTGCATGCACACCCACCTCCTACCCCACCCACCCACCTACCCACACATACACACTGTCTCTCTTAGGGTATTAAACCTCCAGTATCCAAAATGAACTGCCTGTTGTGATATTACCACGAGCTAAACAGTTTACTTGTTTTTGCTACTCTGGCTTTCTTCTTCTTTTCTACCCAGTTTGATAGTTGGGGATTTCCATTTGTTTTCTTTTTTCTTTCTTTCCTTTATTCTTTCTTACCTTTTTTTTTCTTTTTCTTTTTAAAGTACAATCACAGAGTTAATTTTCTGGTTGTAATTCACACTGCCTTTATATAATATTGAAGTACAAGGACTTTACATATTAGTTCATTCTAATATGAACCAGAAGTACCAATGAAACCAGAAGTGCTTATTATATTTATGATAATAAAAATTAAAATAGAAACACACGGAAAAAGAATAAAAAGCATACAAAAAAGATATTCCTTGTTTTAAAGTGGTAAATTTAACGTGAGTACCTACTACGTCTTCGAAGAACTGTATTAAGCTACAATCTCTAAATGTGAATTATAAAAGTTTGATTTATAGGTCTAGTCCTGTGGTAGAAAATATAGTAAAGAACTTTATCTTAGGGATATTATCTACTTGGTTTCCTGTCATTATTCACCATTACTGTAACGATTACTTTGGTGGAAAGTGCTGTTTTTAGATGGTGACTTCTGTGTGATTGTGACCTCTCTTTCCACCCAACTCACTTTGCCTACTTAAAAAGTTATTCACTGACTACAGTTGTCCACAGAAAAAATGTACTCTTTTATTTATTATTTTAGTCTTTTCTTTCTCAAAACTTACTTTGTAAGGGCAAATAAAAATTTAAAAAGAGGCTAGTTCTCCCTGCTAAAAATAAAGTGAACCCCCGCCTTTTCTTAGATTATATTTACATAAGAAAACCTCATTGCAAGTGCTTTTCTTCTTTAAAATGTATGTAAATCTTTTTTTTTTTTTTTAAATACACCTTTCACCAGATTTATGATCCAGGAATGTCTTTTCCAAGTACTCAGAAACCATCTAATTAACGGAGACAGAGCTACTACCTTCCAATTCCTATTGGAAACTGGGAGCTTAACTTCCGCCAGCACCTTAATCCAGGTTGAAAATGACCTCCTGTGATAAATATATGAGAAGTTTATTTTTCACTTGGATAAAGATAAATAGCAAATACAAATGGCCACCACAATTGCCAGGTGAATCTAGGATGAATAATGTGTCACAAATGATGCAGTCAAGTTATATTACTTTGCCTATTTGAGAACATGTATGTATGGGTTGTATATGTTTGACTATATAAAATAATGAGATTTCTTTGTTTTTCCAATCTCTTAGCGAATTGCCTGTGATGAGCATCACATTCTGGCGTAATGCTTATTCAATAATAAGACTGTTTCTTTTCTCTTTCACCTGTTTTGGTGAGGTTTTTCTGGAGTGGCAGCATATATTTCTTTTTATTTCCCCAATAACCTCCTTTAGGTCTGTTCAGTGTTATACTCCCTGGACACAAGGTTTCTGAATGCATGTTACATGATGGTATTTAGAAGGTTTTTCCAACTCAATACACATGGAGAAATCCTTTTTTTGTTGACTTCTTGCTATGGGCAGAGAAACCATTGGTCCACATAGAGGAACTAGAAAATCTCTTGTGTCCTGGGCTTCTGTGTGTGGATATGGAATCAAGGCTTGACTAGTTACAGAATTCTAACTGTTAAATAAAAACTACAGGAGATCATTGTGTTGAACTAAGTTGCTGCACTAGACCCCAACAAATTAGACTAAAAATCAAAATGGAGTCACTCATGCTTAAATTTCACATCAACAAACTAAAACTAAGTTATCTGACCTTCCAAGAAATCAGGAGTGAACTATAAGCCAATTTTCCAAACAGGCCAGTTTCAATCTTCAATGGGAATGATAATGAAGTTCTCTCTGTTTTAATTCTTAACCAGAAGTAAGTCCATTTTAACAAATCATTGTTTTTTTACTCTTCTGCTCCTTGTTCCTGTGTTATAAAAAAAGTAATTTTAAAATGGCTGATCCACTTTTTGTTTTTTGTTTCTGCTTTCTTTCAGACTTCTCTGTCTATAAAGCTAACTTCTGGGAGGCTGAGGCAGGTGGATCACGAGGTCAGGAGACTGAGACCATCCTGGCTAACACGGTGAAACCCCGTCTCTACTAAAAATACAAAAAATTAGCCGGATGTGGTGGCAGGCGCCTGTAGTCCCAGCTACTCAGGAGGCTGAGGCAGGAGAATGGCGTGAACCCAGGAGGCAGAGGTTGCAGTGAGCCGAGATCGTGCCACTGCACTCCAGCCTGGGTGACAGAGCGAGACTCCATCTCAAAACAAAAAAAAACAAAAACAAAACAAAACAAAAAGCTAACTTCTTCTGGTCAGCTCATGGGAATACTTATTCTATTTTAGGGAATGAAGTGTTTCTAGATTCTGGAATTGCAATAAAGCCAGTTGAGATTTTCAACTAAATTTGTTGACTTTTTGTCTTTTCACACAACCCACGTCCATTATCAATGGTTTGGAAATGGACACATGAACCAGCAAAAACAGGCAGAGTCTTTTCCCTGATTTTTATTGGCACTATTGGGAATGATGCTAGGTTCATGTACTTCAAAACCCATGAAACTACCAAGGGCCATTGCCACCAGAAAGTGTATGAGAACAAAGTTAATCAGAGGCAAACAGAACAAAAGGTAGCTAGAGAGAGGCTTAGCATCTTGATGACATACTTGGAATATTTCAGTCCAGCTTTTTAGATTTAAGCTATTATAACTTATGTTTATATCTGTTTAAAAAAAAATCTTAACTAATTCACTCACCATGCCACCTCTCATGGCCTAACATGAAAGTGTAATTCCTGAAATATTAGGAGACTATACATGTTCTCCCCTTTCAAGTATTTATTGACCACCTGTCATATGACACATAATCTCCTAGTACCAGAAATTCATCAGTGAACGTATCAGAGAAACATCTCTGGATTCAAGAAATTGATTGCTCTAGCTAAGACTTTCAGTACTGTGTTGATTAGTAGTGGTAAAAGTGGGCATACTTGTCTTATTCCAGATCTTAGAAGACAGGCTTTCAGTTTTTCCCTATTCAGTATGATACCAGCTGTGGGTCTGTCATGTCAACTTTTATGCTGTTGAGGTATGTTCCTACTATGCTCAGTTCTTTTAGAATTTTTGAAATGAAGGGATGTTGAATTTATTAAATGCTTTTTTAGCATCAATTGAAATAGTCATATGGGTTTTTTCCCTTCATTTTGTTGATATGATGTATCACATTGATTGATTTGCATATGTTGAACTATCCTTGGATGTCTGGGATAAACCCCACTTGGTCATAATAAATGATATTTTCAATGTGTGGTTGAATTTGGTTTGTTAGTATTTTGTTGAGCATATTTACATCAATATTCATCAGAGAATTGGCCTGTGGTTTTCCATTTTTGATGTGTCATCTGGTTTTGGAAGTAGGGTAATACTGGCTCCATAAAAGAGTTTGGAAGTACTCTCTCCTCCTCTATTTTTTTTTTTTTTTTTTTGTAATATTTTGAGCAGGATTGGTATTAGTTCTTCTTTCAGTGTTTGGTGGAATTCACCAGTGAAGGCATCAGGTCCCAGGCTTTTATTTGCTTGGAGACTCTTCATTATGGCTTGCATCTTGTTACTTGTTATTGGTCTACTCAAGCTTTGGATTTCTTTATAGTTCAACCTTGGTAGGTTGTATGTGTGCAGGCATATATCCATTTCCTCTAAGTTTCTCAATGTATTGACATACAGTTTCTCAGTTTTCTCTAATGATCCTTTAAATTCCTGCTGTATCAACTTAACTCCTTTTATATCTCTGGTTTTATTTATTTGCATATTCTCTTTTTTTTCTAGTCTGGCTAAAGGTTTGTAAATTTTGTAATCTTATCAAAAAAACGACTTTTTGCTTCATTAGTCTTTTCATTTTTATATTTTTTCAGTTCAATTTTATTTATGCTTTAATCATTATTTTTCTTCTTCTACCAGTTTTAGGTGGCTTTTCTTCCTTTTCTAGTTTTTTAGGATGCATTATTAGGTTATTTGAAGTTTTTCTTCTTTTATGATGTAAGCACTTATAACTGGAAACTTTCCTCTTAGTGCTGCTTTCCCTGTAACCTATATATTTTGGCATGTCATGTTGTCATTATAATTTGTTTCAAGAAATTTTTCAATTTCCTTCTTAATTTTTACACTGATTTAATTTCATTAATTTATTCACTGGTCATTCAAGTGCATATTGTTTAATTTCTATGTGTTTGTATAGTTTCCAAAATTATTCTTGTTATTGATTCCACTTTTATTCCATTGTGGTCAGAGAAAATACTTGATATGATTTCAATTTTTTGGAATGTCTTAAGACATTTTTTATGGCCTAGCATAGGGTCTATCCTTGAGGATAATCTATGTGCTGAGAAGAATGTGTATTCTGCAGCCATTGGAAGATATGTTCTATAAATATTAGGTCCATTTGGTCTACAGTGTAGATTAAGCCTGATTTTAATTTTCTCACTGTGTGGTCTGTCTAATGCTCAGAGTTGGGTGTTGATAGTCTCCAACTGTTATGGTATTAGAGTGTATCTCTCTTTAGCTCTAATACTATTTGCTTTATATATCTGGCTGCTCCATCATTGGGTGCATATATATTTATAATTCTTACATCATTTTGTTGAACTGATTTCTTTATCATTATATAATAATCTTCTTTGTTTCTTTTTCTACTTTTTGTCTTGAAGTTTATTTCCCTGCCACAGGTATAGCTACTCCTGCTCTTTTTTAATTTCCATGGGCATGGAATACCTTTTCCGTCCCTTTATTTTCAGTCTATGAGTGTCTTCACATGTGACATAGGTCACATATAAAGTGTATACACCTATAGGGTGTAGGCAACTAATTATTGGGTCTTGTTTTATTATCCTTTCAGCCACTCTGTGTCTTTTGATTGGAAAGTTTAGTTTCATTTACATTCTTTGTTATTATTGGTAACTAAGGACTTACTACTGCCATTTTGTTATTTGTTTTTTTTGTTGTTGCTTTGTGGTCTTCTCTTTTTCCCTGTCTTCCTTTTTGTGAAAGTGATTTTCTCTGGTAATATGCTTTAATTTTTTGCTTTATATTTCTTGTGTACCCATTTTAGTTTTTTTTGTTCTTGTTGTTTGCTTGTTTTGACCCAAAGTTTTACTCTGTTGCCCAAGCTGGAGTGCAGTGGCGTGATCTCGGCTTACTGCAACCTCCACCTCCCGCTTTCAAGCAATTCTCCTGCCTCAGCCTCCCAAGTAGCTGAAATTACAAGCACCTGCCACCATACCCAGTTAATTTTTATATTTTTAGTAGAGATGGAGTTTCACCTTATTGGGAAGGCTGGTCTCAAACTCCTGAACTCAAGTGATCCGCCCAACTCGGCCTCCCAAAGGCTGGAATTACAGGCATGAGCCACCATGCCCAGCCTGTTTTAGATTTTTTGATTTGAGGTTTCCATGAGTCTTGAAACTATTTTGTAACCCATTTTTTTAAACTAACGACAACTTAACTCTGATTACAAAAACAAATGAATGAAGCAACAAGAAAAGAGAAAACTGATAAAAAATTCTGTACTTTAACTTTATCCCACCTACTTTTTACTTTCTTGTTGTTTTAGCCTGTATCTTATTACAATATCTATGTCTTAAAAAGTTGTTGCAGTTGTTATTTTTCATAGAATTGTCTTTTTGCCTTCCTACTCCAGTTATGAATAGTTGGTATATCACAATTACAGTATTATAATTTTATATACTTGTCTGTGTACTTGCTTTTACCAGGGTGTTTTGTACCTTCAGGTGGTTTCTTATTGCTCATTAACATGCTTTTCTGTCAGATTGAAGAGCTCCTTTTAGCATTTCCTGTAGGATAGGTCTATGTTGGCAAAATCCCTCAGCTTTTGTTTGTCTGGGAAAGTCTTTATTTCACTTTCATGTTTAAATAATATTTTCACTTACTATAGTATTCTAGAATAAAAGTTTTTTTGTTTTCATTTTTCTTCAGCATGTTAATTATATCTTGCAACTCTCTCCTTGCCTGTGAGGTTTTCACAGAGAAATCTGCTGAAAGGTGTATTGGAGCCCCTTTACATGTTGTTGTTTTTGTTTTTTTCTCTTACTGTTGTTAAGACTCGCATCTGTAATCCCAGCACTGTGGGAGGTCTAGGCAGGCGGATCACCTGAGGTCAGGAGTTCTAGACCAGCCTGCCCAACATGGTAAAACCCCATCTCCACTAAAAATACAAAAACTAGTTGAGCATGGTGGCAAGCGCCTGTAATCCCAGCCACTTGGGAGGCTGAGGCAGGGGAATCACTTGAACCCAGGAGGTAGAAGTTGCAGTGAGCCAAGATTGTGCCACTGCACTCCAGCCTGGGCGACAAGAGTGAAACCCTGTCTCAAAAAAACAAACAAAAATTCTTTCTTTATCCTTGACTTTTGGGAGTTTGATTATTAAACGTCTTGAGTTAGTCTTATTTAGATCTACTTGATGTTCTAAAACCTTCTTGCACTTGAATATTGGTATCTTTCTCTAGATTTGGAAAGTTCTCTGTTATTATCTCTTTATTTTTTCTACCCAGACCTCTCTCTCTACCTCTTCTTTAAGGCCAATAACTCTTGGATTTTCCATTTTGAGGCTATTTTCTAGATCCTGTAGGCATGCCTCTTTTTTAAAATTCTTTTTTCTTTTGACTCCTCAGAGTATGTATTTTCAAATAGCCTGTTTTCAAGCTCACTAATTCTTTCTTCTGCTTGATCAATTTTACTGTCGAGAGACTAATACATTTTTCAGTTTTTCAATTGAATTTTTCAGCTCCCAAATTTCTGCTTGATTCTTTTTAATTATTTCAATTTTTTGGCTAAGTTTATCTGATAAGATTCTGAATTCCTTTCTTGTGTTATCTTGGATTTCACTGAGTAATTTTAAATTCTCTGTCTGAAGGGTCACACATATATCTGTCACTACAGAATTGATCAATGGTGCCTCATTTAGGTCATTTGGTGAGGCCATGTTTACCTGGGTGGACTTGATGCTTGTGTATTTCATCAATATCCAAATATTAAAGAATTAGGTATTTATTTTAATCTTCACAATCTGGGCTTGTTTGTACCCAACCTTCCTAAGAACGCTTTTCAGATATTCAAAGGGAATTGTGTGTTGTGATCTAAGTCTTTGGTCATTGCAGCTGCATGCACATTAGAGGGTATCCCAAGCCCAGTAACACTGTGACTCTTGCAGACTTCTAGAGGTACTGCTTTGGTGGTCTTGGGTAAGATCCAGGAGAATTCCCTGGATCATCAGGCAGAGACTCTTGTTCTCTTCCCTTACTTTTCCCCAAGCAAACAGAGTCTCTATCTCTGTGCTGAGCTGCCTTGAGTTGGAGGAGGGGTGCTGCAAGCACTCCCATGGACACCATTACTGGAAATGTGTTGGATAACACCTGAAGCCAGCATAGTACTGGGTCTCACCTAAGGCCTGTGGTGACTATTTTCTGGCTACTGTTGATGTTTATTCAAGGTCCAAGAGCTCTATAGTCAGCAGGTTATCCTGCCAGGACTGGGTCTCTCCTTTCAGGATAGCATGTTCCCCTCTGGCCCAGGATGGGTCCAGAAATGCCCTCCAGGAGCTAAGGCCTGGAGTAAGGGTCTTTAGAAGACTGCTTCAGCTTATACTACTGTAGGTGAGCTGTTACCCAAGTGGCAAGAGAAAGTCCTTTGTACTCGTCCTTCTTCTTTCATCAAGCAGAAGGAGTCTCTCCTCATGACAACCACAGCTGGGAATATCCTGGGTCACGCCTGAAGCCAGCATAGTACTGGGTCTGGCCCAAAGCCCACAGCAACTGCTGCTTAGCTACCATTGATGTTTAATCAAGGTCCAAGGGTTATTTCATCAGCAGATGATGAATTTTGCTAGGATTGGCTCCTTCCTTTCAGGGCAGTGGGTTTCCTTCCGGCCCAGGATGGGTCTAGAAATGTCATCCAGGAGCTGTGGCTCAAAATGGGGCCTTCAGGACTCTGCTTGGTGCTTGAATTTACTGTGGCTGAGTTGATATCTAAGTTGCAGGACAAAGTCCTCTTTACTCTTCCTCTCCTCCTAGAACTTTGAGCTGCATTGCCTGAAGTAGAAGGAGGGGGTGATACAAGCACTCGCTTGGCCATCCCAGCTGGTGTCTCACTGGGTCATGTATGCCCTAAGTTCGCTGGCTTTGAGCCGAACACAATACCATGACTCATGCAGGAATTGCAGACCTCTTGGCCTAGACTGCCTTTCAAGATTATTTAGGACCCCATAGTGCTATAGCCCATGGTGGTGGGGCTAGCCGGAACTTAGGTTCCCACTACTGGGATGAAAAGATTTCCCTCTGAGTAGGGCTGGTCTAAATGCTTCCTCTGTGTGTCAGCTTAATTCTGCCTTGTGTTGCTTTCCTCTGTGACAAGACAGCACTGAGTTTCAATGCAAAATCCCACAATCACTTTGCTCCTTCTCCCACAAGTACACAGATTCTCCCTCTATGCCACAGAGCTACTCTGCCAGAGGATGGGTGGGAGTGGTATAGACAATTCAAGATTGTCCCTCCTACCCTTTTCAGTGCTGCTGCTTTTTTTTTTTTTTAATATTGAATGAAAACTGGGTACTGTGATCACTCACCTGATTTTAGGTTCTTATGAAGTTGCTTTCTTTCTTGGATGGTTGTTGAATTTGGTGTTCATACTGAGATGATGATTGTTTGAGGGTTCCTTTTTGCCATCTTACTCTGCCTACTCATCAAGGGCTCCCTTTTCTAGTTTCTTATATTATATACCTATCTTTATACCTATTTGGAAAAAATGAAATTATTCCTAGAACACTGAGTAGATGACAATATAGCATAACTTTATGTTGAGATTACAGAAATTCCCACTATAGCTTTCTCTCTGTACTCCTGAAAAAAATAAAAAAAATAAAATAAAAAAAGGACACATTGCAGCTTTCCTTCCAACTAAGGCCTCAGGCTAAAAGCGACTGCTTCCTAGCACACCAACTGTAAGTACTACACAGAATGGGGAAAAGAGAGTTAATTGAATGTAAGAGTACTGGATAAGTCAGTGGGGACTGACTATACAAAGAAATAGGGTAACAAAATATTTATTCACTAATTTCCTGAGGATTGTCTCATAAAGTAATTGTTTTGGAAAATGAAACATTTTTAGTCAATAAGTTTTACATAGAGAAGTAGAGATGCTCTTGTAGGTGTCTCTGCATTAAAAAGGCTGGTTGTTCATAATCTTGACTATGTTCATTTTCAAAGTAGCTACCTTTGTTTTCAGCACCAGAGCTGATATGAAAAACAGAAATTTGAGTTAATAGAAAGTCACGATTAGAAATATCAAAAGGGATTAGTTATCAGAATATTACTGAGAGAAAATCAAGCATCAGAGATGGATCATTGAGAAGTGAAGCAGCAAGCCCTCGAATCAGGTAGTTTGCACTTAAAAACTGGCTCAAAGTTGAACTTGCTGTTTGACCATGAACAAGTTACTTCTTTTCATATGACTTAATTTCTGCATCTCTGAAGTAAAATATAGACTAGTTTAGAGAATACTTGAGATAATTTATCCATGTACAGTTTCTACCAACTTCATAATATTTGCTTAATAAATGTTTATTATATACTTAGAGATGCCCTAGCTACTGTGGGTTCACTGTTTCTGAATTTTAGAGAGAAAAAACAATATGAAAAAAATATGGACTCTAAATAACTTTCCTCTCCGAACCAGTTGGATTTAACTTATTTAAACACACAAGCAACCTCCTCCAAAATCATCCCCTTAATATCTTGAAAAATTTGTGAATGCAATCACAAATAAAGCCACCACATATTTTTATATAAATTGAGATTAATTCTGATTTTGAACTGCAACTAAATGCCTAACACAACAAAAAATCTAGATGAGGAAAATTGTTATAAACAAACATTTGTGTAATTTTTTAGATTTGAAAAATATAGTTATTATTACTTTATTGAAAAATGTTATAGCCAGAAAAATAATCCTAATTAAGAAAAAGACCTTCATATATTTTAATAATCAAAACATTTTTGGTTCATCATTTGAAAATTAATTCAATTTCTAATTAACAATACATTTGTCTAATTCCTATGGTCAAAATATTTGTGTCCACTGGTGAATGGTTCTCCACGACAGCTCTGTTGTACAGTAATTTATCTTACATGTATGGTAAATTTGCTCAAACATTTCTGGCCATTGTCATTCATATTTCTCAGTGATCAACACTACTGTGAGACATTTACACTGCACCTCACACTATTCCTCCAGGAAAACATCACTCCTCAATAACCAAATCTATAATATGACATTCATTATGTTCACAATACTTCATTTTGCATCTCACCTGCAGAAGAGTCTGTTTTAATTTCAAATTATTTTAACAATTTAAGAGAAAGATAATTCAATCTTTTGGAGAAAAAAATCTAGATAGACAACCCTTACAGAGGGAACTAAAAACCAGGCAGTCTAATGCTGTATTGTGGAATTAGTTATGATTTGGGGGAAGGTTTGAAATAGGTATAGAAGAAGCTAAGTGCAATATTTTGTTTATATTTCAAACCTTCTTTAATATTAAAAATGTATACAATGTAACAATGAATAATATCTTACCATTTGAGTATTTTTGTTTATGTTTAAATAAAAGCAGCTTATGCTAACTTAATCTTACAGAAGCCAAAGTAGCCACTGTAGCTTTCTCAACATCAAAGTTTGTGCAGGCAGGGTGCAGTGGCTCATGCCAGTAATCCCAGCACTTTGGGAGGCCATGGTGGGTGGATCACCTGAGGTCAGGAGTTCAAGACCAGCCTGGCCAACATGGTGAAACCCTGTCTCTACTAAAAATACAAAAATTAGCCGGGCATGGTGGTGTGCACCTGTAATCTCAGCTTCTCAGGAGGCAGAAGCAGGAGAATCGTTTGAACCCATGAGGTGGAAGTTGCAGTGAGCTGAGATTGCACCATTGCACGCCAGCCTGGGCAACAAGAGTGAAACTCCACCTCAAAGAAAAAAAAAAAGTTTGTGCAATGAGCCAAGACCAATATTAAGAAAGCTTGACTTTTTTGATTCCTAGTCTAGGCATCATCAAATGTGAACTCTGTTCCTGAGGACAGATTAATCCTGCTGCAGAGTGCCCTACTGATGGATTCACAGAATGACTTTGGCAGCTAGGTGTGCTATTTGTGGTTTTGGTAATTTGTGCCAAAATGCAGTTTGGGGAAAGGTGCCTTTTAAAAACAAATTGTTGCATATCTCTCTGTAGAACCCATAAAAACGTAGAGAGTTCATATGTTAAAGTGTAACAAATGATTGTTGGAAAGACAAAATAAATAGCTAAATTCTTATTTTAATTATTTGGAGGAATTTTCTATAATTATGCCAAAATTTTTCATGAGATTGAAAATGTGAATTTAAGGTTTTCTAGATACATGTACCCAGATTACAGAGAAAAAATAGAGACAATTTATAACAACATTTGAATATTTAAAAATAGATTTATCTTTTTGCTCTTGCATATTTATGGCTAGCCTTATTTGGAATTATCCTGCTAATTTTACGTCATATTTGTCATTGGTTTTGAATTGTAATATAAATGGTTCTGGGTCACCAGAGCAGGAGTGCCACATTAGAAGAAAAGAAAAATATAGATTGAAGGGACAATAGTAATATGAGTATGCTATTTTGTAAGAAAATCCTGATATTAATAGAACTCAGCTACATACTTATAACATTCAATAAGAAAAGCTAATGTTAGCTAAAGTATTTAGAAACATTAAAAATATCAACACGAACAGTTATGTGAAAAAGACAGATTACCTTTTAAAGAAGATTTAGAATAAGTCAATTAAAGATTGCATAAATTGGGACATATTGCTAATATTAAGAAGAAGCAAATAAACAGTATAATTAATTATCTTTATCTCAACGGTATGTAAATCTCTCTGGTAATTTTGTGTCCTACCAGAAGCAGACAGTTTATCTGTACAGAGAACAGTGTGAACTGATTCTTACTACCTATGCAAACTTGAAAATTTTGTTTTCTTTACTGACCACAGCTTTCTCACATGTCAAGTGAGAATTACATGAGATCATATAAATCTGGTGCCTGGAACAGCTATTATTATTATTATTATTACTACATTATTATTGCAGGCGAATGGGACACTTGAGTTATTCAAATATTGTGGCTACTTAGAAAATATCACATATACCATGCATAGGTTATTCATTTTTTACAATGTAGATTTGACTGAGAACTAAATAAATTAAAATCAAAACATAATTAGAATTTTTTTGTTTCAATTGAAAATAATTATGTTAATATAAATTACAATTTCACTCTAAGGATTTGAATATTGGCTTAATAATCTTTATGCTTTATTTGTGATTTAATAGTCTTGATCCATTTTTAATAAATTATTACATTTCTCCATGACATAATCCCTCTTTAAAAACAGGTCAATTTGTTCAGTTTGTTCTGTGAACATTTTGTATATATTATTCTGCAATTCCATTAATAGGTAAAATGTGCAAACATGTTCTATAGTTGTTTCTTGTACTTATTAGAATTCCTACCAGAATGTAAGGTGATTGTAGCAGGCACTGGGTCCATATATGTTTTGTATCTTCAATGACATGACAAATTTTTTAATATAAATATTATTTAATGGATATTTGATGACTCATTACTCTATGTAACTATGTAAACCTATATAGACATACCTATGTATGTGCTTATGTGTATAAACATCTATCTTAACATTGTGAGTAAATTAGAGTTCACAAACACACATAATCTTGCCTTTCTATGCCATTTTCGATTGCTACTATTATAGATTTAATCTTTCCTACCTACCATTAAAAAGTATGAAATTGCCAGCGGTGTTTCTGGTAGGTATTATCATACACATGGAGAATTAAGCAAACTGAAATCTGGAGCTTGCTCCAAGATTTCTAAATACTGGAGATTAGATGCAGGCAGAAAGGATTGATGGGATCATTACTTCAAAGCTCTGAAAGGACACTGCTGAGGAATATGAGAGATGTGAGAGTTCCTTCTGAGCCAAGAAAGGGTTCAGCAGAAGGGCCAGATCCAAATATCTTTCATGTGGGTAGTATTTTTCTTCTGAGAGAACTTGAAGATATTTTTACTTTCTTTTATAGAGAGTCATCAATCACTGTAACTGATATTTCTGGGCTCACCAAGAAAGGTCTTTTATGAACAGCCCTTTGGAAATAATATAGAATAACATGGGGCAGCAGATTACTGCATCTTAGTTCTTATTTGTGAAGGCTGAAGCTGATACAAAGATAAGGCTTCTAAGAATGAACTGGCTTCAATAGATAAAATAAGGTTCTAAGGAGATCAGTTTTCCAGGAAGAACAGGGAGAACTTCAGTTTATTATACCATTATCACATGCAAGGCACTTGAGAGAAAAGGACAATGAGGCACTCACTGTCCACATCACACTTGGGAAGAACATTGACATTTCTCACTGGAAAAAGGAAAGTTGAATTTTCACGACAGGGAAAAACCGAGCAAAGTGAATGATCTAGAAACTGGATAAGAGCATGAGCAGTTATAAAGCACTTTAATCAAAACATATTTTCTGATTTGAGTAAAGTAAATGGCACAGGAAAATGCAGGTATTACCTGAGAACTCAAGAGAAATCAATTGAAAAAAGAGGTGACCTGAATACATGAATGGCATGTCTCAATTCATAAGCAAAAGCCTTGTAAATAGAGCCTCATCATATCAGAAATAATTATCCTTTAATTCCTCCTAGTTACAAGTTAATAGTTCAATGATTCTTTGTATCCAAATAATTTTGTTTCCTAACCCTGCCAAAATCAGAATTTGAAAATTTTTATTATTCTTTTTAAAAATGTTCCTAATTATTTCCCTTTCTAGTGACATTATGCTGCATATGTCTTTAAAAAGAAAAAGAAAATGCCCTAATTAATGACTTGTATGATAGGCCTGTCTGTATGCTCCACTTAGCTAGACGCTTGAGAATGATGTTATTTATTAATTTTTTTTTTTACTCTCTCTGGGTTTAATATAGAAATAATACATGCTGTTCAATATATCTTAAAGTTTACTGCTTATATATCCGGTGGCATTCCCAGGAGTTCTTCTACTTTTTCAATGACCACAACATTAGTTGTCACTCAGTCAATACATTTTTCATTTTTTGTTAAATATAAAATAAAATCTTTCTCTTTAAATGATAGTTTGGTTGACCTTTATTATCTCTTTTTTTAAAGGTCAATGCACCATTTGTATTTTACTATATTTGCCCTTTGATATTTTCTCTTCTGTAGTTCATCAAGAAGGAATGGTGGGCCCATGCCTGTAATCCCAGTACTTTGGGAAGCCAAGGTAGGCAGAATGCCTGAGGTCAGGAGTTGGAGACCAGCCAGGCTAACATGGTGAAATCCCCTCTCTACTAAAAGTACAAAAATTAGCCGGGTGTTAATTTTTGTACAGGTGGCGCACACCTGTAGTCCCAGCTACTCTGGAGGCTGAGGCAGGAGAATCATTTCAACCCAAGAGGTGGAGGTTACAGCGAGCCGAGATTGCGCCACTGCACTCCGGGCTGGGTGACAGAATGAAACAGTCTCAAAAAAAAAAAAAAAAAAAAAAAGTAGAAATGGTGAAAGACAGTTTACATAATATCAATGAGATCTGCTGTGCATTGTTTTAACATACTGTACTTTTTTTCTTCTTTTTTTGATATCTAATCAGTGGCGGAAATATTGGCTTCAAGCATGAACTCAAACTTTTTCCCCATCATTTCTGTCTCTCTAGATTAAAGTACTTATTTAGAAAAATGCTTTTTTCCCCACAATCTTTCTACTTAATTGATAAAGTCCTAAGACTGAGATTCCTTTTGTCAACATTCTTTCATTCCCTTCTCTAAATGCATGTTTCAAGCAGTCATTTAAAAAAATCCAGTAAGCCTTTTCTTTTTCTTTTCCCCCATTTTCACTGAATGACAATTAAGATGGCCAAGAATCCATAGACAAAATTTCAGATGAAAAAAGTTAAAAACCCATAAACTTGGCTTCATCAAGACATTTTTCTAAAATAAGTGTATATTGAAATATTTGACTAAGGAAAAAAATCCTCAAAGGTCTGTGAAGATTACTTTATTGTCAATTTTCTGGAAAAATTGTATTCAACATAATAAATACAAAACATGGGTATGATATGTCATAATAGATCATATTAAATCAGTGAATCCAAGGCAGTAAATGATTCATAAATCATTTGAATGAACTTCTTAATATATCAGTATGTATAGTGCACTTAAATCCCCTAATAATAATGTAACAGTTCATCTAGATATACATTCCTAGGAGAGTGATTGAGAATTTTCCTAAGCTTAATCAGTGAATGTAATCACTGTAGCCAGACTGTTTATTATTTTTTTTAGTGTATCCACATTTAACCACTTCTAAAAGAGGATTAAAGAGAGTTCATTTAAGCCAATGATATTACCATAGTCTCTTTCTTTTAAGTTCAATTTTAAAAGTAGGATATAAATTTTATACTTGAGTAAATATATATATTCTCTACTTTATTTAGGCAATATTTCGGATGGCCTGCTATGTTTTAGAAATTGCTATAAGAAGTACTGAAGCCCAGGCCGGGTGCGGTGGCTCACTCCTGTAATCCCAGCACTTTGGGAGGCTGAGGCGGGCGGATCACAAGGTCAGGAGTTTGAGACCAGCCTGGCCAATATAGTGAAACCCCATCTCTACTAAAAATACAAAAATTAGCCGGTTGTGGTGGCACGTGCCTGTAGTCCCAGCTACTCAGGAGGCTGAGGCAGAAGAATCGCTTGAACCTGGGAGGCGGAGGTGACAGTGAGCTGAGACTGCGCCACTGCATTCCAGCCTGGATGACAGAGTGAGGCTACGTCTCAAAAAGCAAAACAAAAAAAAAGCAAAAAAGAGAAGTACTGAAGCCCATACAAATAACATGGTTTTAAGTGGCCCAATCTCTTCCCTAATGTAATTCATAGTCTAGTAGGGTGCTCTGCAAACTTGACATTGACATTACTTGGAAGGCATTAAAATTACTGATGCCTAGGTTCAACTACTAATGCCTGGATTACACCCCAGAGATTCTGATATAATTGTTACAGATATGATCAATGCTTCAAGCTGTTTTAAATCCCCCGGTGAGTTTTGTAAAATATTTGTTTAGAGTAGTTTAAGGTTCACAGCAAAATTGAGAAAAAGGTACAGACACCTCATATACTCCCTGCCTCTACACATGCATAGCTTTCTCCATCATCAAATCACCCCTCCCAACAGGGTATTCACCTGACTAGAGCCATGCTGACTGTCCAGATGAAGCCAAACACTGAGACAGCAGGTACTATATTAAAGATAGAATTTAATTATTGCAAGGCAACTCAGCAAGGAGGATGGGAGATATTTCTCAAGGCTGCCTCCCCGAGACTTCAGAGGCTAGAATTTTTAAGATGATTTGTTGGGCAGTGGGGTTAGGAGACAGATGCTGCTGATTGGTCTGGAATGAAATTATAGCGGTGACAAGGCTGTCTTCATGTGCTGAATCAATTCCCAGGAAGGGAGAGAGTTATAAGATTAGTCAAGTCCTTGCTTGGCTAATCTTGACAAGTCCTTGCTTGACACAGGCCACAAGTCCTGCTGGTGTCAGTTTGTCGACTTGTAGTCAAAGTTGAAAAATATCTCAAAACCAAGTGTTAGGTTTTACAATAGTGTTTGTGACTGCTGGTTACTACAGAAGCCAAGCTGGCAAACAATGGTGGGATATCGTTTAACTATGCCTATAGCTAAGCAGAAAAGAGCTCCTCGTGGTTAAAGCTGCAGGCGTATCACCCCACATTTACCCAGTTCAACTCCAGGAAGCCATCCAAGGGGGCTGCGTGATCTAAGGATCAATGTTCTTTAAAAGAAAAATACAAGTTTATTAATTGTGTGGGCAGCCCGCCTGGGGACTAGAATAGGAAGATAATCTATTACCAGTGACTACTATTTATTGAAATGATTATGTGCAAGCAATCATGCATGGAGTAAGAAAAAGAGAGAAAGGAAAATATCTTACCAAAATTTAGGCTCCTACCATAATTCTAATCTTGAGGCCTTTTAAAATCTTATAAAGGCAGTTTCAATACAGTGGTACTTTGTTAAAATTGATAAAATACATTGGCATATCACTGTCACCCAAAGTCCAGTTTACATTAGAGTTCACCTTTTGTGTTATACATTTAATGAGTTTGGATAAATGTGTAATGAAATGAATCCCCATAATACTATACATAGTATTTTACCACCCTAAGTATCTTCTGTGTTACATCTATTCATCCTTCTCTGCCTCCTAGTCTTTTGCAATCATTGATATTTTCACTGTCTCCATAGTTGCCCTTTCCAGGATGTCATATAGTTGGAATCATACAGTATGTAGCATTTTCCAATTTGCTTCCTTCACTTAATAATATGTATTCAATTTTCCTCCATGTTTTCTTACGGATTGATAACTCATTTATTCTTTAGCACCGAGTAACATTCCATCGTCTAAATGTACCACAGTTTATGTAGCCACTAATTTACTGAAGGACATCTTGGTTCCTTCCAAGTTTTAGCAATTATGCATAAAACAGCTATGAACATCTTTATACAGCTTTCTGTCATGGCATGAATTTTCAACCCCCTTTAAAAAAAAACAAAAACTGTGATTGCTGAGTCATATGGTAAGAGTATGTTTAGTTTTGTAAAGAATACCAATTTTCATTCCCATCAGCAATGAGTGAGAGTTCCTGTTGTTTTACATTCTCACTGGCATTTGATGTCAGTGTTCTGGATTTTGGTTATTGTAATAGGTACATAGTGGTATCTCATTGCTGTTTTAATTTGGATATCCCTGATAATGTGACCACCTTTTTGCCATGTGCATTGGTGAAGTATCTGTTAAGGTCCATTTATTAATCGAGCTATTTGTTTTCTTACACTTGCATTTTAAGAGTTTCTTGAAAATTTTATTTAGTAGTCCTTTATATCCCATTTGCTTTTTGCAAATATTGTCTCTTCATCTGTGGCTTTTGTTTTCATTCTCTTGACAGTGTCTCTGCAGAGCATATTTTTAAATCTTAATGAAGTCCAACTTATCAATTATTTCATACCACATATCTACATATCATGTCTGTGGTATTGAATCTAAAAAGTGACTGCTAAAATAAGGTCATCTAAATTTTTTCACAAGTTATCTTCTAGTTTTATAGTTTTTTTCTTTTAATTTTTGCTTTTTGTTTTTTTGAGATGAGTCTCTGTTGCCTAAGCTGGAGTGCAGTGGCACAATCTCAGCTCACTGCAACCTCTGCCTCCCGAATTCTACCAATTCTCCTACCTCAGCCTTCCCAGTAGTTGGGATTACAGGCACCCGTCACCATGCCCGGCTAATTTTTTTTATTTTTTTTTATTTTTAGTAGAGACGGGGTTTCACCATGTTGGTGAGATTGGTCTTGAACCCCTGACCTCAAGTGATCCGCCCACCTTGGCTTCCCAAAGTGCTGGGATTACAGGGGTGAGCCGCTGCGCCCAGCCGCTTTATATTTTTATATTTTACATTTAGATCTGTTATTTATTTTGAGTTAATTTTTGTGAAATGTGTAAGGTCTGTATTTAGATGCTTTATTTTGTTTTGTTTAGCTTTTGTTTTTTGGTATGTGAATGGCCAGTTGTTCCAGCAGAATTTGTTGAAATGACTATTTTTTTCTCCATTGTATTACCATTGCCATTGCTCCTTTGACTATTTGAATATCAGTTGACTATTTACACGAATTTGGTTTTGGGCTCTTTATTCTGTTCCATTAACGTATGTGTTTATTCTTTCACCAATACTACATGATCTTGATTACTATAGCATTATAGTAAATTTTGAGTCACATAGTGTCACTCTCTCAACTTTGTCCTTCAATATTATGTTGGTTATTCTGAGTCTTTTGCCTCGCTTTATAAACTTCAGGGTCAGATTTTCAATATCTACAAAATAACTGCTGAGATTTTAATTGGAATTACATTGAATCTATTGATCATATTGGGAAAAACTGACATCTTGACAATAGTGAGTCTTATGATCTATGAACATTAATTTGTTCTTCTTTGATTTATTTCATCAGTTTTGTAATTTTTCTCATATATATCTTACACATATTTTGCTAGTGTTTCATTTTGGAGATGCTAATATAAATGCTCTTGTGTTTTTAATTTTAAAATTTACTTCTTCATTACTGAGTTACAGGAAAATGATTGTCTTTTTTTTTTTTTTTTTTTTTGAGATGGAGTCTCACTCTGTTGCCAGGCTGGAGTGCAATGGCGCGATCTTGGCTCACTGCAACCTCCGCCTCCCAGGTTCAAGTGATTCTCCTGCCTCAGCCTCCCAAGTAACTGGGATTACAGTTGCTTGCCACCACGCCCGGCTAATTTTTTTTTTTTTTTTTTTGGTATTTTTAGTATAGATGGGGTTTCACCATGTTCGTCAGGCTGGTCTTGAACTCCTGACCCCAAGTGATCCACCCGCCTCGGCCTCCCAAAGAGTTGGGATTACAGGCATGAGCCACCTTGCCCGGCCAGTCTTTTGTATATTAGCCTTCTATCCTACAACCTTACTGTAATTGCTTATTATTTCCATAAGTTTTTTAAAAATTCTATTATTTTGTATTTTTGACACAGACAATCACATTATCTGTAAGCAAAGACAGTTTTATCTGTTCCTTCCTCATCACTGTATGATATTATTTTCTTCCATATTCTTGTCTTATTATGGTAACTAGACATTTTAGTGTGATCCTGAAAAGGAATAGCAAAGGGAACATCCAGCCAGCTGCAGTGGCTCACACCTGTAATCCCAGCACTTTGGGAGGCCGAGGTAGGTGGATCACCTGAGGTCAGGAGTTCGAGACCAGCCTGACCAACATGGTGAAACCCCGTCTCCACTAAATATAAAAATTTAGCCAGGCATGTTGGCACATGCCTGTAATCCCAGAAACTTAGGGGGCTGAGGCAGGAGAATCACTTGAACCCAGGATGGAGAGGTTGCAGAAAGCAGAGATTGTACCATTGCACTCCAACCTGGGCAATAAGAGAAACTCTGTCTCAAAAAAAAAAAAAAAAAAAAAGGAACATCCTTGGCTTGCTCTTGATATTAGTGAAAAAGATTCTAGTTTCTCACCATTAACTGTGATATTAGCTCTATGCTTTACATAAGCATTCTTTATCAAGTTGAGGAAGTTCCCTCTATTCCTAGATTACTGAGCCTTTTTATCATGAATAAGTGTTAAATTTTGTCAAATGCCTTTTCTCCATCTATTGATATGAGTAGGTGATTTTTCTTTCTATTGATGTGATGGGTTATATTGTGTTTTTCATGTTGACCCAAACGTACACAACTTGATCATGCTATATAGTTCTTTTTATACGTTATTGAATTTAGTGTTTTGTTAAAGATTTTTATGTCACCATTCATAAAAGATATCATTCTGTGGTTTTCTTTCCTTGTGATGTCTTTGTCTAGTTTTGGTATTGTGGTGATGTTGACCTCATAGAATAATGTGAGGAAGTATTCCTTTTGCTTCTGTCTTCTGTAATTGATTATAGGGAATTGCTATAATTTCTTCCTTAAATATTTGACAGAATTTACTAGTAAATCCATCTGGGCATGGTGCTTTCTGTTTCAGAAGGTTATAAATTATCATTTCAATTTTGTGATATATACAGGCCTATTTTGATTGTTAATCTCCAGGTGATTTTAATGTGCAGATAAGGATAAAAACCACTGATAAGTAAAGATATGTAACCAACACAGAGCTCTAGTAGAAATAAGTACAATGAAAAAAATGTGACATAATTTCTCCTGAGGAAACAAAAAAGGTCTTCATCAAGAGGTTGAATTGAAACTTGAATGAGTAGTTGCCACTAGGTAGCTGACAGAGCAATACTGAAAGATATTCCATAAGAGGGGATAGTATGTGCATTAAAGAGTTGAATGTATTTGAACAGACTGAATGTACTTGAGCAGAAGGAAAACATGAAGCTGGAAAATTAGGTTGAAAACAGATAGTGACATCATGTCAGAGTATCTCATAAGTGAAAAGCATTTAAATAGTTTGTCATATTTATACATTTTAATTAAAGGAAGTGTTGCATCAGGTGGAATCAAGAAAGAATGAGAGAAGAACAGTTGGCTGACCTAAAGGGAAGTTCTGATATCCTGAACATAATCAGTGCCAGAAACGTTACAGAGAATAGATTCCTCATATTCATTTGAACAAAATGCATTATATTGTTTTCAATAACAAAACATTCATTGAAAGACTGTTTGCTGAGTAACCTGCCAGTACCTGGAGATATACCATTGAATGAGACACAGACTAGGCACTTGCAGTGTAATGGGAGAGACTGGCTACTTTTGTGCTATGTATTCTATGTGAGTTCCTTACCAGCTGGTGACATTTTCAAGCACCCTGAGAAGAATCAACACTACATGGTTGAAACAAAGCATGTGGAAATATAATAGCATATTTAGTTAATAGTTGTTTGTATTTTTAACCCTTTGTATGTTGTGCTGACCATAATATTTCTTCTAAGATCAGTTCCCTATCCTTTCTTACTCTTCTGTATTATAGCAGGATACCTCCTGAAAATTGAATTTATTCCATTCTTTTGCAAACTTGTTTTTAGTTAGGTTTTGGCATGGGAGGCTCCAGAGGGAGGCTGAAGAAAAACAAGTGGAGTAAAGTCAGTGCCTTCTGATGTAGCAGGGCCGGAATCATGATTCCAATTTCCTGCCTACAACCTTCTCCTTCTGTCTTCCCAACTCCAGCTCCAGATACCACAACCACCCTTTATCTTTCAGCCCCTAGGGAAGACATTGGCTCCTCTCTATTAAGCTCTGTGGGACCTTATTTTTCAGTTTATCACTTCAACATTTATAATACCTTCATAACAAGTGACTCATCTTTAACTTCTTTATTATTTTACTTAGGTTAGGTTTTATATTTTTTCTGGGACTTTAACTGATACACATGCATTAAATCAGTTTATTATCATAAAATCTTATGAAGTTGGTACTGTTCTATTTTCACTTAATGATGCAGTAAGTTAGAATTATTTTATACACACTACAGGGCCACTGCACCCACCCACCCACACATGTCTCTGAAATAAAAGTGTCACACAAGAATACCTCTTCTTATGTATTAGTCACAGTAAGTAATACTAGACACTGTAACAGCTAGATTGTGTAACAGTTTATTTTTCACATACACTATTCTGCTCTAAGTGAATTATGGACCTGAGATTCTCCCGTCTAGTAGGTAACCTTCTCCTAGGATCTCCATGTCTCTCAATGCATGCTTCTGATCAATGCAGAATCAAAGAAAGACTATAGTGTAAGGGCATACATATTTTCTTAACTGCCTTAGCTTACATGTGACAAACATGACTCACATTCCAACGGTCAGAAGTAGTTATTATCCCACTTAAACACAAAGTGTCTTGGATTTATAGTCTATCATGGGTGCCCAGGGTAAAAATATAATGGGTTTGGAGGACTCATTTGTTTTCTCAAAAAGAATAAGTCCTGTTACAGAAAATCTGTGTGGATTAGAGGTTGCCATAATTTTTGGCCACGCCTCCAATTGAGAGATGGAGATTGCCTCCTCTGTCTCTGCATCTACACTGCTCTTGAAGTTTGTTTTGACTAATATTAGGTTGATGCAGAAGTAATTGCAGTTTCTGCCATTACTTTTAATGGCAAGACTAAAGGTAATGGCAAAAACCACAATTACTTTTGGACCAACCTAATAGAATCCGGGAGAAGTATTCATGTGCTGCATAACCTTTAAGAGGCTGCAAGGATGCCCAGCCTAATTTTCTAAAGAGGCCACATAAAAAACCCATGGAAAACAAGATACCGTAAGAGTCAGAGAACACAGAGAGCCCCAGGCTACAGTCAACTGCAAGGCCCCAAACATGTGAGAAGCCACCTGAATGCAACCTAGTTGGTGACTTCAACTGACACCAGAGAGAATAGAAGAACTGACCATTTGACCCACAGAATTATGGCAAATAATAATTGTTTTTAAGCCACAATTTGCTCTGCAGCAATAGGAAATGGAAACATCATTAAATATGAATTCCGCTTTTTCTCACACATATAGAATACACTCACCATTTCCCCAAGGGAGACAAAGCCTTATCCAATCATTGCCTCCAGTTAAGTCCATGATCTCCAAATGATACAGCACATTCTTTATTTGGTCTATATGTGGCTTTTTGTGGCCAAGTATTGTTGTTCAAGGCTCTGGATCTGCCATGAGTTTAGTAATTGTGTGTGCTATGTTATTTTCTATTCTACTCCATCATATTCTATTTGATTTTATTTTATTGAAATTGAAGGTCACATGACCCACTAAATTGATAATATGACCTGCTAATATTAAATCATAAACCACAGTTTGAGAAACTGCGTTACACTATACTGCCATTCGTAAAACTGATTTGTTAAGTTTTGGGTGCATTTGGGAAGGAGAAGTGGAGAGAAAGGTTACAAAATAATTTTAAGCAGGGAAATTACATCAACAGATTTTCCTTTTGAGCTAACCACTCTAACAGCACTTTGGACAATTGATTGGAAAGAAACAGGACTATTGGAAGTTTACTCAGTAAAGAGGCAACAGAGATATTTTCGTAGTAATTTTCATGAGAGTGAAGAAAAAGACAGATGTGGATGATTGCATAATTTTGAGGTCCTTTCTTAGATGTGTGGCATTCCTGGACTGGGGTGGGAGAGGGGGCAGACTGTTCTTTCTATCTGCCCTTACTGAGGTGACTGAGGGATTCTTAGAAAATGCAGCATGTTCTATTTAGATACGTATTTTTGTAAGCAGACATGGGCTATTTATTTTACTTTCTGAAGCACCTATATAAGAAATGGAGACATGATAAGGACTGATGAATAAATGGTGATAAAAATATAAAATAAAAATAAGCAAGAGTGATAAACTGTCAAGTATATTTTGAAGTCATAAGCGACTTCATCAAATAATGTGCGTGTAATGTGAGTGTATAGGTGTATGTAAAATCTGTGTATGCCTATATAGGGATTTCAATAAGAAAACTGAACTAATCAAAAGCTTTGGTGAACTCTTTCCATTTTTCAGGCTATTCTTTTAGGAGAAAAACAATCAAATAAAGTAACTTACATTGGTTTTAGGGGATTCGGGGAGACTTGGCACAGGCTATTTAATTCCACCAAAGTCTGCTATTCAATAAGAACTGGTTTTCTTAATGGTGCCTTAAGGGCAGAAAACACATAGTCATCAATAAACAATGAAATATGTTCATCATACTATATTTTTTAAAGGCATGACAAGCAGTTACATTTGTAAAAAAAATGACAAGGTTTTTTTTTCCTCTCTAAACCTCTTTTAATCAAATAATCATGCCTCTGAAATTTCATTTAATTAACATTTTATAGCAGCATCATAAGAAGAATAGGATTTTATAAAGGGAAATGGCCTAGACAATAATAATATTTTGAATATAATGCATCATTTAAGGTAATATAGAATGGTGTGATTAATCCATTCAAACTCTCTGCATACCATGCTGAGTTACACCAGGACTTGCTGCATAAGATACTCTACATCATCATGCTGCCTTGTTGTTGCTATCATGATGATTTATGTACTGGAAACAGCTAAGCTTAGCTTGCTATTTTTGCTTTTCAAAATAGAGGTATGTTATGAATCATTTTAAATACTTGGAAGCATATTTTATTAAAAAATAGTTGCCTTAATTTTTTCTCTATTAAGAGGAATGATGATAAAAATGTAATCTTTGTATTAAATTTTCAAATAAGGTTGGGTGAATGACATTTCAAGTGAGTTGGTGGGAATGGGTAGTGGAATACACATCTTCTCATAACCTACTTGATACATGGAAATTTAGTTTTGTTATGATTCCTCAAAGTGACTTTTTTCAGTTTTGAACCTTTATCTCACCAAGGTTCCTGTATTTACAAGGGCCCCATAAAGCAGGTTTTTATACAAAATCATTCTTAAGTAA
This sequence comes from Pan troglodytes, assembly GCF_028858775.2. NCBI lineage: Eukaryota > Metazoa > Chordata > Mammalia > Primates > Hominidae > Pan > Pan troglodytes. Next base: position 89,608,842 of record NC_072412.2, on the reverse strand, counting down.
TTTAACTGAATAATTATTTCTATAACACATCAAATGCAATGCATACTTATTTAATTTTGAATAGTTTGATTTAATTCTTTTACAAATGTTATGACACATGTAATCTGCAATACTTGGTCCTGAACTTAATTTGATAATATGTGATCAAAGCTTCAGTAACAATTTCCTCTAAATGTACTAAAAATAACCCTTCCTAATTATCTCAAAATGGAAATTTGTTGTGATTTATAGTAAAATTCAGTTAAAAACCTATTTCTAGGCTGGGCGCGGTGGTGCATGCCTGTAATCCCAGCACTTTGGGAGGCCGAGGTGGGAAGATCACCTGAGGTCAGGACTTCACAACTAGCCTTACTAACATGGTGAACCCCATCTCTTCTAAATACAAAAAAATTAGCCGGGCGTGGTGGCACATGCCTGTAATCTGAGCTACTTGGGAGACTGAGACAGGAGAATCGCTTGTACCTGAAAGGTGGAGGTTGCAGTGAGCCGAGATCATGCCATTGCACTCCAGCATAGGCAACAACAGTGAAACTCTGTCTCAACAACAACAAAAAAAACCTATTTCTTAATTTGGTTACTATAGGGAGCACAGAGATGTCAGAAATGTCCTACTCACCATGGTCATGTATCAGAAAACTGTGTTGAAGAGTCTGAGTGTATAATCCAAGCGGTCCACTTATTACTAGAAGAGCTGGAAATGCAAGCATAAAGCCATGAAATTTCAGAGCATCTACAGGTGTTAGTATTTATCTGGGTTGGAAGTAGGAAAGACTTAAAATAATGAATTGTGTAAAAACTGATTCCAAATCTAATTAAAAACGTTGGTGCTGCTAGAGTTATAGCTGATTTTCTGCAGGTGAGGTATATACGATATTTTTTAAGAATAATCATAAGAACTAACATCTTTTGAGCACTGACTAATTTCTGTCAGTGTTGTAAGAGCTTTGGATATATTAATTTATTTAATCTTCACAAACTGTATGTGAGAAAGCAGCTATATAACACCTATTTTACAAATGAGTAGATTAAGGAATGATCTGAGAAGTTATGCTGCAATCCCAGGTATAACAAAATGAAAATATCAGGGCCAGGATACCAAACCAGGTATTCTGCCTCTACCCCAATACTTCTTCATAGTTCATGTTCATTTGGTATTTACTGGGTGTATAAGCCCCATGACTCCACAAATGACATAGAATGCATAGCCAAATATTATCTTCAATGATTTATAATCTAGTTTTAAAGATAATGTTTAATGTATAAAAAAAAATGGCTCATACTAATGTGTGAGTGTGTGTGGGCATGTATGCGTGCATCTGAAGAGAAAGAGAATTAATTAGATTCCTCAAGCACAGGCTATTTAAAATTCCAATGAAGGAATAGAGCAATGGGTGGTTTTCAAGCTAGGCTGAGTGAAAACCAAGATGCATGACTTTTTTCCTATGTACAAAGGAAATCAATTTCCAGGACCTCAGTTTCCAAATATATTATTTTCTAAAAGGAATCTGCCTAAAATTAGGCCTGGAGTTGAAAACTCTTGTTAATTCTTTTTTCCTGCTCTCTCCATTAAAATTGACCATCTCCCAGTTGATATATGAACCAAATTTTACTATTGGTACACTGCCTGAGATTGTAAAACTTCCCAAGCCCAAAAACAAAAGGTCAGTTTGAACTACTGGTGTCTGTATAACTAAATAAAGCTATATGACAAAAGAAAGAAAGTGAATAATACTACCAGCTGGTAATACATTCTTTTAAAAATCAGGTTGTTTCAGATTTTTTTATTCAAGAAATTGGATGACCTAAAAGAGATATCATATTTTAAAAAATTAAATGATGCCCATGTTGTGATCTTTGGCATTAAACTTAAAAGAAGTCCTACAAATTTATTGATAAAATAAAATTCCTTCTTTTTAAGTATTTCCCTTATGTGAATAAACATTTTCAAGTTTTACTCTACCAAAAATGTTTTAAAATAAATTTTAATAATTTTATAAAATTAATTTCTGTATTTTCAAACATGTAACAGTCAGATGAGTACATAAAATTATTGGGAAAAAGCCCCACTTATATCATTGAAGTAGGCATTTATAATATCTTACTTGCTGCTATATTTTATAATTATTCATAGAGAATTATAATATGTTTATAATATGTGGTTTTGATCAATTGTCTACTAGTAAAATTTTAACACCTGCAGTCTTGGAGTCCAAAGAAATAAAAAAATAAACTCAACGTGTGTGCATATTTTTACTGCAGATAAATGTTTTAGCTCATCTGGGGCAAATGTCTTACAAGAAAACAATGGTCATTCTCAAGATCTAATGCATCCTCCCTGCACCATCACCCCACCACACACACAGATTATATCCTCCAAGGTAATAAGGAGAGACTGGTCTCATAAAACCTTTAGTAGTGAAACACAGTTCCTGCTCTGTAGGAAATAATATACACCAAATAGATATTGTAGATTTAGCTATTAATAACTTTCAAGAACCAAGAGAACATTTTTGTGAAGCTAAGTGGTAACCAAGCCTGTTGTTTGAAGTTAACCACTGAGAGCTGCTGCCATAGAACTGGGCTTCCTACTATCTGTGGCGATAATCGTGTTGAGAGAGGACAGAGGGCAGCATTTCACTAACCAAGGAAAACTGGATGTAATTACTCAAATGGGAAGCAATGCTGAACCAGCAGACTTGGTTCTCTAGTAATGCAGACTGGAGGTCAGACTCCCTGATTAGAAAGAACAGGTTGGACAAATATGGAAAATGAAATGTGGGTTGCAGGTGGGGAGTAAATGCATAATAACCAGCTCTATTCATATTTTTTTTAGATGAAGAAAATCAAACCCCACACATAGGGCAAACGCAAATTTCCACTTGTCACCATTTAGCTGTAGCATCTTGTCAATTCTTTTATATACCATGTGAACATAAAACTGTTCTATTATCTGTCATTATTACTTTTCATAGAAAAAGTGTCAATTAAGCAAAATTGTAAATCACAATTCCCACTTTGTTAACACATCACAAGTCTACATTGGATAATCTTTGCTTTTATTTTCCATCAAACATTCCGTATTGTGCTCAAATTCTGCCAGCATCTACATTGGTTTTTAATTTAATTTTTATAACCTGTGGAGATTATTAATTTATCATCTCCAAAAGAGCCATTTCTGTCTTTATGGAGTTGTCATTTTTACTACTAGGATCAAATACGGTATATAAGTAGCATCCCTGTGAATCTCTAGAGTTCCAGGCACATTCCTTTTAGATCCTACTGTGAAGCAGCAATCTCTATAAATTTCATAATACTGTTAGGTAGGACAAATCCCCAACAGCTATAAAACCTGTGTCTTATCGATAAATGCATGGGATGAAACAGAAGGAAGGCATCAGTGCTTCTTTACAGCCCTGAGAACTGGAAAATGTTTGATTCAACAGGGATTTTCCTGAAATCTTTGCAAACCAATATGAACAGCTGTAACTTACAGGGGAAAAGGCAAAAGGAAAAAATGATACTAGAGTTAGAAACCCTCGGCTGCATGCATTATTCGCTTTGTTAGCAAAACTTCTTTTCTGAACAAAACTCTATTCATGGAAGAATCTGCTAAGATTTACAACAAAAATGAGCATTCTAAAATAGTCCAGGTTTCTCTTACGTTTATTCCTACATACCTTAAAAATTTTATTATAGTCAATATTATTGTTACTTATTTTCAGGAGATTTTTACATGCATCATATTAGTTAAATGACAAAATACCCCTACGTACCTCTCTTATCTCCAGATTCATGATAATGCAGCTGAGGAATAAAGACCCAAGGTCATTGGCCCAAAGTTAACCTATTATCAAGTGAGGGGGGCCAATTTTGAGCCTATATTAAATAACTCCAAAAATATGTTATCGATACTGTGTTTAATTTTTCTAAATCTACTTCCTCAAGTGAAAAGCAGGATTTTGGAGTTTTTGAAAAGACTAAATGACATCATGTTCCTATAATAAGCTATTAAGTCAAATTTTAAGTCAAATTAATAACAGCATGGAAATCATCTCTGTTTCTGTTGGGTATGCACCAAGGAGACCAAGTATCTAGCACTGGTATTTTCATTTTTAGTAGATACTGCCAAACAATTTTTTATAGCACTGTATAATGTACATCCCAATCCACAATGTAAGAGTATTCAAGTTGCTCTGCATTATCACAAACTATTGATATATTCAGGGATTTTTTTTTTAGGGTTTATAGTAGTATATCTGGGTGGTTTTAGTTTACATTTCCCTGATACATAATGACATTCAGCACCTTTCCTTTTGTTTATTGCCCATTTGAATATCTTCATTTTTTGACAGGCCCGTTTGCCCACTTTTTACAAAATTGGGTTTTTTGCCTTTTTTTCTATTATTTGTAGGAATTCTTTATACTCTGGATGAAAGTCTCTTGTCAGATATACAGTATTGTTACAGTCTCACCAATACACCACAATGTAGCAGTCTCTCATTGTGAGGTATCACTGGGAGTTCTTTGTCTCAGGACCAGGAGAATTAAGGAGCATGGACACAAAGGGTGAGGTTAGAGTGAAAGTTTAGTAAGTGAAAGAAGAAAGCTCTCCACTGTAAATCTGGAAGAGCGTTGCAGTTTTTACAGTTGAATGCAAAGGCTTTTATAAGAAACCAATGAGGGCTGGGCATCTCATTTGCATAATGCACGAATTTCTGGTGGCTCCACCCCATTCCTGCAGTGCACACATGGGCCCTTAGTTTGAGTTACTCCATTTTGCATTGTTCCCCCTACTGCTCATGTATCAGGGAACGGAATTTTCCACTACAGGCATGTCTGGGCAAGTTACCTGTGTAGCCTTTCCTATTTGTGAGGCTGTGGGCATGTCTTAGGCAAGCCCCCTATGCAAGTTCCCTTGTCTGTGCCTTCAGGCTGTTCTTTTTTGAAAGGATTCAGCCGAGGACCCACCCTAATGGCCTGCCTGACCCAGTTTTTTCCTTTCTCCTCTCTCACTGTGTGGGAGCCAAATTTACACATTCCCATCACCCCTGCAAAATCTGAATTGACGTAAGCAAGAAATAAACATTTGTTGTGTTTTTATTGTTTATTTTGTTTAAAACATCAGTAACCCTGAAACTGATTAATACTTTTTAGGGAGGTATGTCAGATAGATTGTCCATGTAATTGTTCCTCCGGTGCCCTTAGTGTTTCCCAGATCACTGCTCTTGCATCCTTTTTGTTTATTTATTCATCTACATTTCTTAATATATGGATAGCCTCTGTAGGTAATCTATACAGCCATCTACTTTGCTTTATCTTAGTTATCTCGGAGCTAATAGCTACTGTCTAAAAATTGGTCTGCTAAGTTAATTACATTCCTTGACATTTGTGGCATATAAAGAGCATGCATCCTTAACTTTCTGTTCTTTTTACTGTTTTTTTTTTAAATTTTTATGTATTTCACTATTCATTTAAATGGCATTCAGGAAAAGATAACATAGATATTACTGAGGCATCATTTTTGCCTGGCGAGGTGTCAGAGTATTGGCAATGGAAAGTGGTTGGCTCTTGGGGGATAAAAGAGAATTTACTGACAACAGTAAGGGTTTGAAAAAGACAACTGTATTAATTAGAACACTGCAGAAGAGTGCAATGGAGCTCTTCAGCAAGAAAAGACTGGGCCCGCCTTGATGGATTTTTCTTAGGGTTATTCATAGAACTTAAAGCAGAAGCTGAAGGGTAATTTGGACCATATTAGTCACATAGGTCATGATAAATCATTACATTTGTAGACATTTTAGTACCTTGATGTCAGCAAAGATTGCACAATGAGTTTTGGCATGTATTCATTATGGAGATGTATAGAAATTCTAGTTACTTATGAATTTTTGGGAAGAAAGCCTGGTACAGAATGCAGGCTTTAGATAATAAGGAATTCTGATTACTTCTGAATTCCTCAGATAAGGAGTTTTGCCTCTGGATGGTCTGCTTGATGGCCACCAGGTGACCTTTGCTTTCCTGAATTTTGCCTACAAAGGCTTCTGATCCTCACTTTTTAATATCTTTTATTTTTCCATACACATTCGGTATTCAAAAATTTTGAATCATTTCTAGTTTCCACTGCCAAACAAACCTCAATTAATTCACACTGCATAATATGTTCTTACAATCAGATTATCGCTTATCATGACTTATAGTAATAAGGAAATATTTTGAAATTCCCTCCCATACTGTGCTCTTTTCCATCTTGCTTTCACATGTCCTGTTTCCTTAGGGTGGAATGCCTTTTCCTTACTTTACTCAGTTGGCATATGACTGACAATTCAGCTTCCTAAGTGTCTCTCTGTTTGATAACATTTTGTGTTCTTTCCATAAGAAGTGGCCAAGCCTTCCACTGTGCCTTCAGATAATTTTTTAAAACAATTTTATTTTACTTTAAGTTCTGGGATACATGTGCAGAACGTGCAGGTTTGTTACATAGTTATACATGTGCCATGGTGGTTTGCTGCACCTATCAATCTGTCATCTAGGTTTTAAGGCCCACATGCATTAAGTATTTGTCCTAATGTTCTCCTTCCCCTTGCCCCTCACCCCCAGAGGATTTTATGTATGCCTTTATTATGGAACATACTGTGCCCAACAAATTTTTATTGATTATATCAACCATCCAATCAATGGCTTTTAATAATACTACAATGTGCTTACTTTACTTTCTTCTAACTACTTCACAAACTGAACATTTTAATCATTAAAAATATCAAAAGAAAAATCACTTTTGAAACATTACATTTTATGAGTATGAATATAATTCTTTATTATTTCATTGGAGGGACAGTGCCGTGAAATATGTGAAACTGTAGAAGTCACTTTTCTAGAACCTCTATTCTTAAAAGATGGACTAATTTTATATATTTTAAAAATATTTACACAAAGATGGTTAATTATTCTCTGCACTCATCCAAGTGATATATTTAACACTGGGATTTTATATTACCCATGTATGCAGATGCTAGCAAAGATATCTTGCTATAGCTGGTATGAAATGCATTTGTGGGGGTTGACATAGCTTCATTATCTTCCTAATCTTAGAAAAAAATTATTGTGGTTAGGATTATCCAGAGTCAGTGAAAAGATTAAAATACATCTATTAATGAAAGGAGTGGGCTTTTTCTGACCTACATTTTTTGTATTATGTTTTAGCTCACTGAAAATCTGCCAGAAGAGTTATTTTACTTTTATCTGCCAAATCCTGCTCTCATTTATTCCAAATAACTTTACAACTTTTATCTCTCCACTTTATTTATTGAACAACATGGTTCCACATTACCTCTTAAAAGATTAGAAAACATAGGTGGCTATAAATTAGGAACAACATCTTCTATCCAATTCTATTGGTTTCATAGTTTATATCACAGGCAATTTCTGCATGAAACCAGAAAAAAAAGTTTTATGAAAAAAATGACAATTTTATAAATTAGAGTCCTAAAAACTGCACTGTTTACTTCAGACTCAATGGTCTTTTCAGGCGAAGATGGCTCCCTAAGGAATGCCCGTGTTTGCCAGTCCCTGACAGTGTTTTTGAAGGGGAAATGCCTCTTTAAGCCTGGTAGAAATATTATCAACATGTACCTAAGCCAGCTTTCAATCAGCTCTAAACAGTTTCTTCTCTGACTTTCATTCCATCTGGTTGAAGAACAGTTGTTAGTTCTGTGAGATAAGTGTGGTTGCACATATTTTTGCTGGTGTGTTGTCAGTGACTCTGAGAGGTCCCATCGCATATTCATATTTTCCTCTTCACAGATGCATATTGTAAGTTATTTAATCATACACTTAGTATGAACAGGTAAATGGTTTATTCAAGTAGTAATAGTTTGTTTAGGTAGCAAACCAAAAACACTTAGGGTTCACTTAGGTTACTTTTTCACCTTTGCCTAACCTAAAATGTAAAGGTTTTTAAAAAAAATTTTTAATGTACATTATATAATCCTATATGAATTGATTATTTTACTTATTTGAATATATGTATTGAAATAATTTCTTGGTTTATGTTTTTGAATTATGAGAAAATATATATATAATATTACCTTTCTTTAATTTTTAACCCAACATGCCCTATGCCCTATTTTCTTTAACTGTTCAGTAACCAGAAAAAGCCAAAGCACAATATAACACAACCCAACCAACACAATAAATGCATTACTATTTAATACTGGGTTGCAGTGAATCTAGTGATTGACATGAAAACTATAATAATAATAGGAATAATAAATTAACTTATAAATTAAATTCAAACTTCAAGTTCTTTAAATCAGCATAGTCCCAGTCCTCACACATCCCTAATACGTTTTGAGTCCTGTTGAACTCATTTATATGGCCTGCCTGTCCTATTGACTTATGTTCTTAGGCATTACCTTACTAAGCAACAACCGTGTAACAGAGGTAATACCAGTGATGCCAATTTATCAAACAAAAATGAAAAACTTTCAGAAGTTCAGAAAATTGTTTAAGATCATACTTTTGTAAGTGAAGATTTTGGATTAGAATTTAGAAGTCATGTTTCTAACTTCTCAATATTGCCCCAGTTTTGATAATAGAATTTTAGATGCCTGTTTGAATAAATTTTTGTTGGCTTTAAAATACAAACAGAAGAATGTGTTTTGTCACTGGAATTATAGTTTCCACCAAAAGTCCAGGAAAAGTGTTTGGAATAAAAACAAAATGAGAAAAGTATGATGTTTTAAAATTTCACTTCTCTAGAATATTTTATTCATGAAAACTATGTTTTTGTGCTCCAAGACAAGCCAAATGAATGCATTTTTAAATTTAGATTTCCTTATTCAGCATACCCCTTTGATATGCAATAATTTCCTTTATAATTCAATGAATGTTAATAATTACATACATAACAATCTGACCAGATGTTTACATTAGCTGTAAGGTAATAGAAAATAACAAAAATGTGGTAATAACGCACTTACATGAAAATAACTTAAACTATGCTAGTTATTTTATGAATGAAAAAGATTTATTTATGAAGTCAAGAAAAGGGAGATTATCTTTCCCTACCAGTTTCTTAGAGGATGTAAATTTTGTAATCTAAATGACTTAAAGAAATCCTGAAAAGAGCAAAGAGTAAGTACTAAGTGAATACTTAGCATGTGTATGTGTACCTATATGTGTCTATGTATGTATGTGAATCTCCATAACACATTCTTTTCCTTCCAAGCTATTGCTAGCATATGATTAAAAAAAATTAAAAGAAGAACCAACAACAAATAAAAAAAATTAAAAAGCTATCTTAGAAAAGTCAAAAGGGCATAACAAGGGAATATACAAGTTTAGGAGCTCTACTTTTAGAAATACCTACCTGGTTAAGCAGAGCACTTACATTAAAACTTCATTTTATAAGGAAACAGTACAATTTCCATTTTTGTACAGTCAGTATTTATTGATGTGAACCATGTGCCAGGTTCTATGCTTGATCTTGAAGAGAAAAAGCTGAATAAAATATGACACCCTCCCTCAGAGAGCTCACAATAAAATGAGAGGCAGGTGTGAACAAATTATTGTAAATAAAATATGGTGAGTAGAGGTATAAACCAAGTACTATGAAAACACTGAGTGAGGCTATTCACACAAAGTTTCAATGAGGAATACGCATTTGAGCTGACTTTTGAATGTGAGTAGGGGCTTATCATGTGGGTCAGGGAAGAGGGCAATTTCCAGGGAGAGAAAGCAGCATTGACTGAGGGAAACAGGAGGAAAAGAGTGAAAAATGACGAGCAGATTTCATTAAGAAGAGCACATTGTGCTTAGAGGAGAAGAGGATGGACATAGACAGATAAAACTAGACCAGGGGCAGAATAGGACTGGGAAGACCTTGAATATGAGCTTTATCTTTAGGCAATAAAAGGCCAATGAAGATTTTAAAACTGGAAGCAATATTACTATATTCGCTTAATTAGGAAGATATCTCTGGAAGCTGGACTAAAATTTCTGCTTTTCTGCCTTCATGGAAAAATTGCTTCTTAGCTCATACTTTATATTTTTGACAGACACAACTGGCTCAATTGCACTAATTCCAGATGTGGAAGTAGGAGGATAGAATAGAGTTTGCATTGGGTAATGTGTGGAGACAATAATGCAGATAGAGAACTTCTCAGCCCCCACCCTCTAAAGACCTCTGTTCACTTTCACATCCCACACAATCCTGGAGGCTTGCAGGCACCTCCATCTCAGTTTTTCTCTCCATCCTTAAGTAATTTCAGCATTCTGGCGTAATGTCAATATCCTCATGAATGACTGTGTAGAAACAGCCTAACAACTCCTGATGCATTAATAAAACTGTTAACAGTGGCGAAACAGTACAGGTCTGTAGCAGATCGATTCTTGCCTCCTCCTCCAAGGAAAGAATCCATTTGAGGAGTATAAGAAAGAGTGAGAGACTGTGGCAAGTTTTTTAGAAGGAGTGAGAGTTTATTAAAAAATTTTAGAGCAGGAATGAAAGGAAGTAAAGTACACTTGGGCCGGGCGCGGTGGCTCACGCCTGTAATCCCAGCACTTTGGGAGGCCAAGGAGCGCAGATCACCTGAGGTCAGGAGTTTGAGACCAGCCTGACCAACATGGAGAAACCCTATCTCTACTAAAAATACAAAAAATTAGCCCGGTGTGGTGGCGCATGCCTGTAATCCCAGCTATTCCGGAGGCTGAGGAAGAAGAATCGCTTGAACCCGGGAGGTGGAGGTTGCAGTGAGCCGAGATCATGCCATTGCACTGTAGCCTGTGCAACAAGAGTGAAACTCCGTCTCAAAAAAAAAAAAAAAAGTACACTTGGAAGAGGGCCAAGCAAGCAGACAACTTGAGAGAGCCAAGTGGCTCATTCGACCCTTGACTTGGGGTTTTATACATTGGCATAATTCCAGGGTTTGTGCTTCTTCTCCCCTGATTCTTCTTTGGGGCGGGCTGCCACATGCACAGTGGACTGCCGGCACTTAGGAGGGACCGCATGCCTAGTGTGTTTACTGAAGTTGTGCATGTTTTCATTTGAGGCATTTTTTCCAGTTAAACTCCACCATTTTTTGCCTCTTAGTTTGCATTCTTGAGCCAACTCGCCCAACTCCTGAGATCTTATCTGGAAGCTGCTGATCATCAGCTTTAGGTGTTTTCTATCTATTGGGAGACTGCCTTTCCCTGGCATTGGCTGCAACCAAATATTATTTTAGAGAGACAGTTCAGCAACCACCTGACCATCACCTGATGGTTGCCTGACATTCCTTGGGGGCTGGGGGGGACCCTTCCTTGCCCTGCTCATGTCTGCCTAGATCCACCTACTCTAACAAAACCTTTGAAGGCCTTCCTCCATGCCCTTCTTCAGGCACCAATTCTATGACCATAATAGCAACCAATAGCTCAAGGATTGGAATTGCAGCAGTATTCTCACCAATATGGAATTTCTTTTTCACACTTAAGGAATAATCTCGCCATCTCCACTGATAATCATCACTTTGATATTTTCAAGGACATTACCCTCAACAGGATTAGTCTCACTGTAGTACAGTTATTTAAGTGATAATTATAATGTAATAAGAAATGTGCATAATAGGATAATATGATATTGAAATATGATATTGAATAAAGACCTACATTTTCTTTTAACATTAGGGAAGTCTTTAATAAGAAGACAACTGAAGTTTTAGGGATGAACATATATTTGCTAGGTTCACAATTAGATAGCAACTATACAACCCTGTCTTTGAAGCATGAAAGTAGTCAGAAAAATATGTAATGTCTGAGTATAGCTGTTTCAGTAAAACTTCACTTACAGATATTACAATTTGATTTTCAAATGAGTTTTATGTTATGAAGTATTTTTCTTCTTTTTTTTCCCCCCAAAATGTTTGATTTCACCCACATAAAAGAGGTGAAAGCCTGGATTCAGGACACAGTCTGCCAATGCCTGAAATAAAGGGTAGTTTAGCTATATACCAGATAGAGAAAATATAGAATGGAAATAATTCCATTTTCAAAACTTATTTTGGATTTTCTTTTTTTTTTTTAACTTATTTTGGATTTTCTTTTTTTTTTTTTGGAGATGGAGTCTTTGTCTTGTTGCCCAGGCTGGAGTGCAGTGGCACGATCTTGGCTCACTGCAACCTCCACCTCCTAGGTTCAAGTGATTCTCCTACCTCAGCCTCCCAAGCAGCTGGGATTACAGGTGCCCGCCACCATGCCCGGCTAATTTTTGTATTTTTGTAGAGACAGGGTTTCACCATGTTGGCCAGGCTGGTCTCGAACTCCTGAACTCAAGTGAGCCACCTGCCTCGGCCTCCTAAAGTGCTGAAATTACAGGCGTGAGCCACTGCGCCCAGCCTCTTTTGGATTTTCATTGGTTAAAATTTTTTAAAGGCTAAATTTTTTCTTAGATTTTAGCTATCATCTTTTGTAGGAAAATAATAAATAGAAATTTTTAGGAAACAAAGACTTCTGAAAGATGAGTAGAAATTATTAGAAAACAATGACTCCTGAAACCCTCGCCTATTATGCTAACTGCATTTCTTTGTTAACATGATTCCCTTATCTACTCCCACTGCCTCTACCCACCTAGAAAATCATAATTCATATTCCATTTCTACATCCATGTTTTCTCTTATTGTCATACCTATAAAGAACACTGCAATCTTTAAAAGCTTATTGAAGTTCAAATACTATGGACATATTCAGTATTTTAATATTTTCTAATTCTTTCATTTTATATTAATTTAGTTCATGGGTTAGCACCTTAATAGTACAAATATCTTATAATTATTTCCCCCAATAACTTTCACAATGTATTTGAAATTATAGTGTGCTTTAAAACAATACCTTTTAAAAATTTAGTCAATATAAAGAACAAAATTTGGAATCTCTGATCTTAGAACTTTTTAGAAATGGTCTAGTCTCCTTACATCACATAAAACTTTGCTATCCCAATATTTTTTTTCATGACAGAAACTGAAACTCAAATAGTTTTTAAAGCTGTCTATATGTTATTTTTCAATCTAGAATGTAGCATAATTTAAGGTCAAACCAGTAAATGGTAGATCTTTGTTTCACTACCTTTCAGCTCTGACAAGGTGTGAGATTCTAAGTTTTTTTATTCTTAATGACTGTAATTAACATATTAAGATTCCTTGAAAATAAGATCTGAAGCCTTTTTTTTTCTTTTCTTTAGACAGGAAGGCTTTGAAAGAGAACTTTTATTTTTGACTCTTCTCAGCAAATGAGTCCTGCCTTTCTTTCCGAGATTGTTTCTCCTCATTAGCACGAAACAAAATAGAACAGTTGCCAGTGCTTCTGGAATGCAGGGGATTCTTGAGTGAATAAGTAGACATGCTTTTTTATTTTAAAATAATGCATTTTAAAATCTCATATATGCTATTCTTAATTGAATTTAACTAAATTTAATTATTATTATGTGAATTTTTAGATTTGCTTAAATATATTACTACTGATTTTATGCTTTGCATAGCCACAGTTTAAGATTGGTACAGGTGCTGGATGTCCAAGGAGTATAAATTAAAGCCTTGTCTAGGATTTTCTACATATATTAAGGGTTGATTTCACTTTTGAAATATTCTTTTATTATATGACAGGCTTTTAATCCTATAAGCTGCTCTACACTGCTCTTGGAAAGGACAAATACAAATTCTTTTGAGTGTAGTTTGTCAGAGCAGAGTGAACCCTATCTTCGATGACCCCAGTTCTTCCGCAGCTTTCTGCAGCAGCTGAGAACTGATCACCTTTCTACTGTGACTTACTTAGAGGCCTAGACTCAATGAAACCTTTCAGAATGATAGAATTTGGACATCTCACTATGACTAAAATGTTTGATGATCTTTCCCACATAATAGCACAGTAAATCAAATAAGCCACTTAACAATTTTTTAAAAGTCTACAGAAGTATTCTAGGAATACGTTGTAACATATATACTAAAATATATAATCATTCATCTCTTAAACTAGATTATAAAATATAGTTTGGATAGATACAAAAAATGCTAAAATGTAGATCAAATATTCAAGTTCTAGGTAGAAATTCTCTTTGATTTCTCTTTATCTCATCAAAATTTTATCTACTATGCCACAGAAAATATCATATTCTTAATTTGTCTAACTGCTTTCAAGATTTTCCCTTGTCTTTGGTTTTCTGCAGTATGAATATGATAGGCCTGGGTGTATTTTTGTTTATCTGTTTGTTTTAGTATTTAATGTTTATATGACTCAGTGTTCTTTGATCTTTCTGGATATGTAGTTTGCCAACTGTTACTATTTTTGGAAAATTCTCAGCCATTGTCACTTCAAATATTTATTCTCTTTGTTGTCTTTGTCTTTTCTTTCTGGTATGTCGATTACGGGTATGTTATGCCTTTTGAAATTGTACCACAGTTCTTGGATGTTCTTTTCTCTATTTTTTTCTTTGTATTTCAATTTTGTACGTTTCTGTTGACATATACATATTTTCAAGTTCACTGATTTTTTTCTCAGCTATGTCTAGCCTACTGATAGGTCATCAAAAGGATTATTTATTTTTGTTGCTGCTTTCTTAATTTCTACCATTTACTTTTATTTTCAATCTCTACATTTATGTTTGCATAGTTTCATTTCTATACTCTATATAGAAAAAAATGCATTTGAAATGAATCACTAGCTACATGTTCTGTGTAGCTAGTATATCGAAGTGACATTCATCAGAAATAAATACATTTTTATCATTAATCACATTAGCTGTGTTAAACTAGATATTGAGATGCCTAAAACACTCCATTTGAAATTTAGCTGGCCACAAAATACCACCTAGAAATATAAAGGATTTGAGTAGCATCCAGTGTGTCTGTGAGTACTGCAGCTATTCAGGGGAAATTAAAAAGAAACTGAAAAAGCTTTATATCGTTTTATTTTCAATGGCAAAATCTGCCAGTATAATAGCTGCAACATCATCTTAAGTCATCACTGTATTCTGTGTTTGTTGGTAGCATGTACCAAGAAGTGGTGTTTGCAATCCATGAAATAGAAGCATAATATGAACAATGTTTTTTTGTCAGAGGCGTGTGAACCAGAGCAACTTCATCTTGAATAGTAGCTGGGTAAAATGAGGCTAAAACCTACTGGGCTACATTTTCAGATGGTTAAGGCATTCTAAGTCACAAGATGAGATACAAGGTCAGCACAAGATATAGGTCATAAAACAGGGTGTAGTAAAGGCTGATAAGACAGGCTGATAAAACAGGTTGCAGTAAAGAAGTTGGCTAAATCCCACCAAAACCAAAATGGCGATGAGAATAACCTCTGGCCGTCCTCACTGCTACACTCTCACCAGTGCCCTGACACTTTACAAATGCCATGGCAAT
This sequence comes from Pan troglodytes, assembly GCF_028858775.2. Taxonomy (NCBI): domain Eukaryota; kingdom Metazoa; phylum Chordata; class Mammalia; order Primates; family Hominidae; genus Pan; species Pan troglodytes. The sequence goes on along the minus strand of NC_072412.2, from coordinate 89,593,456 downwards.
GTCAGGAAGTTACCCTATATGTCTAAAATGGGGAGGCATGAATAATACACCCCTTGTTTAGCATATCATCAAGAAATAACCATAAAAATGGGCAACCAGCAGCCCTCGGAGCTGCTCTATGGAGTTGCCATTCCTTTATTCCTTTACTTTATCAACTTGCTTTCACTTTACTCTATGGACTTGCTCTGAATCCTTTCTTGTGCGAGATCCAAGAACCCTCTCCTGGGGTCTGGATCAGGACTCCTTTCCTGTAACACTTTGAGAAAAATCTAAAGAGCTAAAACACTTCTATTTCTCATTTTTACAAGTCAGGTCAGATAAACCATAGAGAAGATTTCTTTGAATATTATTAAGACTTCACTTTGGCTCATTTGGAAGACTGGAGTTTTGAAACAACCTTTGCAAAAATTGTATCAATGAAAAAATTATGACACTGAAAGAGATCTGACCTAACTCACCTCACATCTTGCCTTTCCTTTAATTATTCCTGGGCTTTTGGGCAGAGCTAACTTGAGAGACATTTAGGCTATAGTTTAAATGATGATAGGCCTCCCTGCAAACTCAACAGCTTTTATAAAACTAATGGGAAACCATCAGGCTGGGGGATGGGGAGCGGGAAGAGGAGACTGAGTCCTGCCAAGGCTTAGACATAAACAATTATCAGCCATTATTCCAGAGGTTATAAGATAGGCAACTTTCCCAATTATTCCTGCTGATAGCATCACTATTGGTGACTGGCATTTGGAGATATATTTTCAGGTTTTTTTTGTTTTTTGTTTTGCATGTCTGACATCCATGGCTCCACCTGGGCCCACCTGGACCTGCCAACCCCACTCCTATGGCTCCACCCAGAAGCAATTCAGCATGCAGAACAGTTTCTACCCCTTTTGATTCATCTCTGTCCTAGCCAATCAGCAGCAAATCTAGTCACCCCCACATCTTCCCTCAAACTGCCTTTTCAAAACCCTTACCTAACCCGTGAGCTTTGGAAAAGATGATTTGAATACTAACTCCATTTCCTCAGTGTGACTGGCCTTGTGTCTATTAAATTCTTTCTCTACTACAATGCTGTGGTCTTTTTATCATACAGTAGGCAGGAAGAACTTGGGTTGTTATGGTTTTCTTTGGGAATCAATAGTTGGGCAGACTTTATAATGAGTAGTTTTTGCTGTTAGAACTTTGTGGTTCAGCTGTATTTTTCATATTTCAACCTATATAATGTACTCCCTGAAAAGTGCACTGTTTTTAACTACAAATTAAACTAGAAAATGGAAGAACAAAAATCAAGGACACTGTTCAATATAATATAGAAACTGTAGGCCAATAGTTCAAATGTATGTGGCCATTACGACATACAGGTATTTAAGATTCATAATGAAATTTTTAAATAAATGCTCTTTAAAGGTTTAATATATTCTGATGTTGTAAATGTTTTATTTAAATATACATGTTATGCAACCCAAATGCATAGAGAATATTTTTAAAGAGGTCTTTTACTGTAAAGGCTCACAGTGTAATGTCCAGGTATTGATAAATAACAAAGGGTGACTTAACTAGGTAGAATTTCTATAGCAAAAAAGGAAAAGAAAGAGGGTTAAATATTAGAGGAATAGTCTAGATGAAAACTGGAAAATGTAAAAAGCATATGTGGTTTATGCTCTATAAAATACAGTAATATATGAACAGGAAACAATTTATAACTTAATAATTAAGTTTATAGTCTTACCATTGGCAAATCTATATGGATCTGCAGCAACCTCAGTTCTTGCCTCCTCAGAAGAAAGAATTTAACGAGGAGCATAAGGCAGAAGCAGAGACTGAGGCAAGTATTAGAGCAGGAGTGAAAGTTTATTAAAAAGCTCTAGAGCAGGAATGAAGGAAGTACATTTGGAAGAGGGCCAAGTGGGCGACTTGAGAGATCAAGTGTGCAGTTAATCTTTTGACTTGGGGTTTTAACTTGTTGGCATGCTTCTGGGGTCTTGCAGTCCTTGTCCCCCTAATTCTTCCCTTGGGGCAGGCTGTCTGTGCGTTCAGTGCCCTGCCAGCACCTGGAAGGGGCCACATGTGCAGTGTGTTTACTGGAGCTGCATGCATGCTCATTTGAGGTTTTCTTCCCTTACCAGTCAAATGTCCCTACAAGGTCACATACCAGTTAAAGCCCACCATTTGCCTCTTAATGTACATGCTTGAGCCCACTCGCCCAATTCCTGAGATCCTGTCGGGAAGCTGCTGATCACCAGTTTCAGGTGTTTCTGTTTATTTGGAGACTGTCTTTCCCTGGTGCTGACTGCAACCCATCATTATTTTAGAAAGACAGTTAACAACCATCTGACCATTACCTGATGGTCACCTAACATTCCTGGTGTGTTTGTGGGTGAAGGCAGGCTGCCTTGCCCTGCTCATGTCTGACTAGCTACCTACTGCAACAATAGGTGTGATTATCTAAAAGAGTATTTCTAAGAGAAATGCATCTTAAGTCAGATTTTGAAAGGAGCCGATCATAATACCAAAAACACAATCCTAACCACCATAATCCTGAATGTTAAAATCCTGAAAGATCGAAATCCCTGTAGAAAAAATAATTGAGTTTATTTAAAAATATTTATATTCCTTTTTAAAAGGAGATTTGAGAAACATGTAAAACCATGACAAAATACGTTATAGGCCACTTTACACAATAAAATAGACAATAATAACATAGTTGCACAGGTATAAAAATCATGAGCAGATGAACCATACTCATAAAAAAGTCAAAAATAGACATTGACAAACACATATAACTATGATTGGTGTTGATAATTGTGTGTACTCAGCTTTAGACCTGCAGTCATCAATAATACCATGATGAACAATCTAAGTCTTTTGATTAGATTGATCAAAAACCATGATGGATTACCACCACATATATAGTAGCCCAAATAGCCAAGATGTTGAAAAATTTTATCTTTCACAAATGCAGATGTACAAAAAGGCCATGTATTTATTTATTGAGAAAGTTTCAGTGCTTAAGCATACACTCAGTGCTTACACAGAGTCAACCTTGTAATAATGCACTTTTGTGGAGTTTAATTTGCAAAACGGATTGCATAAAATGAACTAGAACTCTCTCAAATTCTCTATAAGAAATGCTTCCAGTATTGGAAGTAATGTGAAGATGAAATACATAACATAGCAAATTATAACAATAATGCTACCAATTTAAAATAGTAAAAAAAAAGCAAATATAAAACTAAGAAAAAAAAACTAAGAAAACTAAAAAGGAAATTTGACATATAAATAGTATATTACAGGTATAGATTATAGGCAATCCATAAAAGTTGGCTGATTATCATGATTATTAACTATATTTTGAAACCTTGTAGCACAAGAAATAACTGTGTTTTTTTTTTCCTTTTCTTTTAGGACATGGCTGACCTTGGAGAATACAGTCACATTTAATTTCTACGTGACACTGATCTTTTTGGAATTATTCTATAGGTTGATAGAGACCAACATCAGCATTCCCTGTTAAATGTTCCCATTGTCTATGCCATGTTTATCTGCTGTTTTGGGTATGTGGAAATCCATTCTGCATGCATTTATATACAAACTACAAATTTGGCGGAAACAGTATTGGTGACTGAACAGCAACACCATTTCATAAGCATCTTCTTATCCTACTATGCCTACAATTATTTTTGAACCAGTCAGTGACTTCCCTGGTTTCATCATGTAAAGGTAGCTTTAGTTCTTTACTTGAAATTTTATTGGCCAGAAGGAATATCAATGCAAGTAAATAACACATTTTTAAACAAAAGTTTTGTCATTGCCATATCACATGTCCAATCTACTCGTTGGAATGTTCTGCCAAATGCATTGGGCTGAATGGAAAAGCAAACTATGAGTAATACCTTAAAATTCACTTTTAGAAGCCTTGATTTCATCTAATTCCAAATATGTCATTATGTTTTGGGGATTCATTTAGAGGTAAAGGATTTCAGACTTTAGAGATTTTGATCTTGTGGGATTCCAACATTTGAGATTACGGCATTTGGAATTGTGTCTTTTGAAATTATGATCTAAGCTCATTTGGAAGATATAATAATGAGACTGAATTGGTAGATCTAGATACAGAAAGAGTGGAAACAAATTTGAGTAAAGGAGGAATTACTTGAGAATAGCCACAGAAAATTAGGATTGAGCAATCACATGTTGAAAAAGACTACTGAGCAACTCAAGTAGGATACAATATTATGAATAAAGAGAAGTAATTTAGTGAGATTGGATTTATATGATAGATAGATAGATAGAAAACATGAATATTTAGATGTTAGATGAAGTACTAAAAACAAAATTTTAACTATTAGAGAACAAAATAGCACTACAAGTGAGTTAAGAAAAAACTGGTGCCATCTTTAATTTTTATGTATAATCAAAATATATAGTTTACAAAAGGAGTATTGAATATTGAATTCTAGTTAATTGTCGAATACTTTAGAATAAATATAATATGATTTTCAAATTTAAATTAGTCTGTAATTCTTCAATACCATTGGGAAAAAAATTTAGAGCTCAAAACATTCTCAGAGAAACACAGAAATTCAATACTGCAGTGCAATGGGAAAAGAATGAACAAATGTATTATCAATCAGTAAGACTTTGTGGATGGGCTATTTTTTTAAGTAAGAATTTTGTTTTCTCATTCCTTTGACAAAAACAATTTCAGATGATTTATAAATTTACATATGGAAAGTAAAATAATAAAGTTTATAAGGTAACATATAAGAATATCTTCATAATTTGGGAGAAGGCAGAGATTTCTTAAAAGATATTCAAAATCAGTACTCAAAGGAGAGACAATAAGTTTTACTAATGGTAAGATCATCTTTTTATCAAAAGTTATCAGTAAGAATGTGAAAAGGCAACCCACGTTGTGGGAGAAGACATTGGCAGCACATACAGCTGACAAAGGTTTCTGATTATATAAAGAACTCTTCTAAATAAATAGTAAATAGCTCAACCAGGAAAATAGAAAAAAAAAGGAAAAGACTTGAAAAAGCACTTGACAACAGAAGTTATCCAAGTGACCAACAAATATTAGAAAGTGTGTTCAACTTCATTAATCATTAGGGAAAAGCAAATTAAAAACCTAAAATTAACATCCTGACATACTCAGTAGAATACATAAGCTAAGAAAGACAAAAGTGTCAAGTATTGGTGGGTATGTGGAGCAATTCAAATTCTCATATTCTGTTTGTGATAGATTAAATTGGTGTAGGCATTTTGGCAAACTGTTTGACAGAATCTATTAACACTAAGTTACTACTTCCTTGACCCAGTAATTCTAATCATGAGCAGAAAACACATGGAAATGCATCTCTATGTTCACCAAATACAGTTATAAGATATTTACAAAACTATAAACATTAGCCAAATATTGTGAAAAACACAAGTATTTCTCAACATCGGAATGGGTAATTATGCTATACCTTATCCATTCAATGAATGAATAAACTATACAGCAGAGACAATTAACATGCTACAATTACATGCCACAGTAGAGAGTTTCTAAAATAAAATGCTGAGTGAACCAAGGTAGTCACAAAAGAGTGTTATTGTAATAGTTCTATTATCTAAAGTAAAAGAAGATCACACGTATTAATACATATGGTTGTGGAAGTTAAGCTGGTGGTTATCTTTGGTTGAGTATATAGTCTTGGGAGGGGCAGGGCATTTTGGTTACTGACAATGCTACATTTCTTTATCTAGGTCCTGTATTCATGATTGTAGTCACAAGCCCAAATTCATCAAACTCTGTAGTTTTATTTTGTTCACTTTTCATTACTGATATTTTAAATACAAATTTTTATTAAAACAAAAATTTTATTGGACAATGCCACAAACATAAGTCCCCAGGATTGCCAATATAAACTCATCTTTAAAAAGTTCTAGAATCCATAATTTCTTTTCCAAAATTGAAGTCAATCAAAGACAAATTATAACTGGTATTTTATTTATAATAAATGAGTTTGATGACATTGCTGTCCAAGAGAATCGTATAAAAAAGAGGCACAGGGGATGTAAAGTTTAGGGAATATTTGCAGGGTAGTGAGTTGACTGGTGTGATTAACTCATGAATTTCAGAAATAATTGATGCAAGTGATAATGTGACAAAAATGCAAAGTATTTTGTTGAAATGTTGAAAAGGGAGAGGTAATTTAGATTCAAGTAATTGAGATATTTGCATGATATTCTAAAGAATTTGAACAGTATTTTGTAGATAGTGAGGCTCCTCAGATGGTTTTTGTAAAGAAAAATGATGGAATTTTCTGTTTTTATGAAGAAAACTTGGATGGCAGTGTGAAGAATGGATTAAAAAGATTAGAATCCAAACACCTGGAGTTGGATAGTTGGATAGATATTGCAACAAATAAAGTAGACTATGAAAACCTGAACCAGGATATTAAGAAGAGGAAACTTTAGAAGGGAATGGCAGATAATTTTCAAGATGTAGTGGTAAGAGAATTGATAGAATTTAGCAGGTGATTAGATATGGAAAATGAGAAATAAATGCATGAAATAAAATGAACTTTAATATGTCTAACCTCTGAGATAAGCAAGTAAAGAGTTTCATTGACAGAAAAAATACAAAGAAAAGAAGCACCTTATAGAGAAATAAATGAATTCATTTTAGAATATTGGAGTTTTGTATAATGGAGTTGGTATAAAGCCAGCACGAACTGGCAATAAAGAGCTGGAGTTTAGAAGGCAGGTTAAAATGGTAATGTATATTTCATACTTTGCACACAAAGATCCCCTTAGAAATCTTTGGAGTGGTTTCCTAGAATCTTCCTGTCAGATTTAATATTTATTATCATAACCCCTCATTGTGTTGATGTATAACCTTATGTGTATATTTCTAAATTCTCTCTGCTGAAGTAACATTTCATACTTTTTGTATATTGCCTCATAGGACCCAGCATAATGCTTGGCATAAAGTAATCATTTACTACTGATTTTGTTGTAATTTGAGCTCTTGGGTATCTTGATAAATAGCCTTACATGCTTTAATGCATTGTGAATTTTATAATTTGTTAATATTAAGACTATAAAATCTATCACTCAACTTTGTGAAATATAGGTTAACAGAACAACTCACACTATTTATTTTATTATTATATCAAATGTGTTTCAACATTGGCCTTGAAAAAACATTCATTAGATCCTGTAGTAAAATAAAATTTGGCTACCATCAATACTAGCAATACTTAGAAAATATATGCCTTCATTATTCCCCACATAGATTATTGTATTGCTTTCCAACTAGATATCCCTTTCTTTAATCTAATTCTTTTTATCCCCTCTTTTTCCTTTTTCTTTCTTTTTTTGGGTGGCTTTTTTTTTTTTTTTTTTTTGAGACAGGGTCTCACTCTGTTGCCCAGGCTGGAGTGCAGTTGTGGCGAGCTCTTGGCTCACTGCAGCCTTCACCTCCCAGGCTCAAGAGATTCTCCCAACTCAGCCTCCAGAGTAGGTGGGGCTACAGGGGCACACCACCACGCCCAGCTCATTCTTTGTAGTTTTAGTGGAGATAGGGTTTTGCCATGTTGGCCAGGCTGGTCTCAAACTCCTGGACTCAAGTGATCTGCCCACCTTGGCCTTCCAAAATGCTAGGATTACAGACATGAGGCAACATGCCTGGCCTCTTCAGTCTAAATTTTCTTTTTCACTCTATAGCCAATAATCAATCACCCTTTAGTCTATGATTTGTACTCCTGCTTCAGGGTAGCTTTTAAAATTTTTTTCTAGACATTTCCCTTGCGGTTATTCCGTATCAGTGCAGTTTCTGTGAAGTCTTACTATCAGAATTTACTGAACCAAATGTACAATAAAAAATAAGACTTGAATGCAGGGAAAGTGGCTGTGTTTCAGGAGCTTATTGTTAGGGATATTAGTTTTTTGCAGGAGAGGGGTGAATTCTCTTCCTATGATTGTCATATTATGTGCTAATTCATGTAAGTGATTTATCCCAGAATAGAAATCTACCCTTTAAAATTTAAAACATAATGTGACTTGTTTTTATCATTTTCATGGCAATGTTTCCAAAATGGATAGTACATTCTCTTTCCTATCAAATAGTAAGTACTGAATACAATTTAACCTTCAAGTAATGACTCAGGACCATTATTACCAGCATCACTTGGCTCTAACTTCAAAATTGTTGTATCCAGCTCTTTATATCACCCTTACTGCTACCCCTCAGGTCCACACAAACATCATATATCATCTGGCTTACTGTAATGCCTGCTAACTTGTCTCTCAGCCTCTCATGCTCACTGCAGTCTGTTCGCAGACAAGCCAGAATATTTATTTTAAAGTTTAAGTCAGATCATGTCATTTCTCAGCTCAAAACACTCCAATAGCTCCCTGTTGGCTCTTACAATAGCCTACAAAGCCTTATATGACTTGGTTCCCCATTACTGCTCTCATCTCATTTCCTACTACTCTCTTTGAAGACATGAGTCATGTTCCCTTTGCACTAGCTGTATTATCTACTTCTTCAGTTTCTTCTGCCCTTGACAAGGCTTCAGCACATCTTGCCTTTGAAACACTCACAACCATATACACACTAATACACATGCACAGAGAGACTTCTAATTTGTGAATTTTAATAGCAACTAAAAACATCTTGTCCAAATGATGTCTAAAATTAGCAGGCACAAGCTCTGAAAGGCAGCCTGAAGGACTTTTCTTTAAGGAAATTGTATACTTTTAGAAAATGATTAAGTGGCTTAAGTTTATTGCTTTCATGTATTTAAATGTTCTAAATATTTGACATTATGGAAATAGTAATCTCAATAAAAGTGGGGTATTATTTTCTATGTCATGTAAGTGGCACTGATGAAACTGTCAGTATAATGGGTAGGAAAGAAAAGATCTTCATCTGTTGGTGATTTAATTTTCAGTTACATTGTTTCTATTTTTATTTTAAAAGGAAATAAATGTGTTGAACCCCTAAAGAATGAATTTGAATTGCAATCCAAAGCATTTAGCACATACTCAATGATTTAAAAAAAATAAAAGTGAGAAAACAATCAGTTACAAAGAAAACACAATGGGAAATGTTTATCTTTTCTTCATTTATCTGCATCAATCCCATTTAGAAAGATGAAAACTGAATTTTTAAGACACACAAAGCACACTAAAAAAGAATTATGAAAAAAATTGTTCTTCTCATGATAAAAACTTTCACTTCATTCTCATAGTACAGTGTTAAATGCCAAAATTAAATTAGTTATCTCCTCTTCATTAAAACTCAAATGAAGTGTTAACAATGCCAAGAGTACCATGTTAATTTGTTGCATGGTTCAGTGTAAGCAACATATTATTATTACTACTTAAAACATAACAATAACAGTGATCCATTATATTGACATAGCTCCAAGATTCAGGAAAAAAATCTTAAACATAAGTGATATATGTACTTAGAAATTCCTTCAATAGCTATAGAAATAAAGACATGATAACTGAACATATTATTGACTGAACAGAGTCTGACAACACTATGTGTTCCTTGCTTGAGTGGTTGACTTAATTGGCTTCATTTACTGCAATCCCTTTAGATTGCTTTATAATAGGAAAACCCAGATGATAGCTGGTGAATTAAGCCAAACAAGCATTGTATCATATTGGATGCTAAGATGAAGATAAGCCTTCGAGTGAAAGATTATTTGGATACTGAATGACCCAGTGACAATGTACACCATGACTAAAAATCAGGTCTCTGCTGTAGCCACATGATATTAGTCCATTGAGCTATTATACAGGAACCTTATTAATATATTACTCATTCTTAATAGTAATTTATAGTGAGATAAAATGAAATTCACCTTCAGTTCATCGGAAGAAATTCAGGAACTAAAAGGATAAGAATATCTCATTTTGTTAGAGTATATCTGTCTATACTGGGGCAGATTTCATCCCCGGAGATAGGCTCCACTATTTAGAGATCATGAACTGAGACAGTTTCAAAAAGTATAAAAATAAAATACTATGGCTTGCTATTGTTTTCATTCTAAAATATTAGTATAAATAAACAAACAGAAGCAAATATTTCATAGAGAAGATGATGGGGTTTCCAGAACAGAAATGACTATGCAACCTCCAATTGTTCCCCTTCACTCTTCCTATCAGTGTGACACTGAATCCAGAAACCCTATGGAAACCTCATGAATTAAGAACATGGTCAAAATCCCTTGTCTCTCCTGGATAGACCTTACAGGATGAAGGGAAATGCTTTGGTAGCCTGATAAGGCCAGGTGACACAAAGACAATTGAGTATCTATGCTCAGTGCTAGTTAGGTAGGGATTTCTTCTATTATGAATATTAAAAACAAGCAAACCAAAAAAGCCAAATTGTGATCGATTTCTATATCATCATCCTCCTCCTCCTCCTCCTCCTTTTCCACTTCATAGTTAATATTTACTTTGTGTGTGTGTCAGGTTCTGTTTTACATGCATGACAATTTAACATGTGTTAATGAATCTCAATAATAACATTATGAAATAAACACTTGTTATCCTCATTTATCATAAAGAATATGAGGCACTGATTTCTCTTTGTGAACAATTACGAATGACTCCAGAACAATTATTTAATCAATCTACAAACATGTAGCTACTCATTTTATGGTATATATAAATACTATGCCAACATTTTATAATAACTTTTATTTTTCATTTTTATAGATTCAGGGGGTCCAAGTGCCGTTTTGTTGCAAGGATATATTGTGTAGTGGTGAAATCTGGGCTTTTAGTGCACCCATTACCTGAATAGTGAACATTGTAACCAAAGTAATTTTTCAGCTCTCACTGCCCTCCCACACTCCCTGCTTTTGTAGTCTCTATTGTCTATTATTTCCCTCTGTATGTCCATGTGTACCCTATGTTAGGTTGCCACTTACAAGTGAGAACATGAAGTATTTGAATTTCTGTTTCTGAGTTACTTCACTTAGGATAATGGCATCTAACTCCATCCATTTTGCTGCAAAAGGCATGATTTCATTCTTCTTATGGCTGTGTAGTATTCCATGATGTATATAAGTCACATTTTCTTTATGCAATCATCTGCTGATGGATATTTAGGTTGATTTCTTGACTTTGCTATTGTGAATAGTTCTGCATAAACATATGCATGTAGGTGTCTCTCTCTGTTTAAAGAGACACAATGTTGCCATGTCTCTCAGGCTAGAATATAGTGGTGTAATCACAGCTCACTATGTCCTCAAAACTCTGCGGCTCAAGTGATCTTCCCACCCTGGCCACCCTGAGGGCTGGGCTTACAGGTCGGAGCAACTGTGCCTGGCCCCGCAGGTGTCTTTTTGCTAAAACAGTTTCTTTTTTTGGGTAGATACCAGCAGGGGGATTGCTGGGTTGACTGATAGTTTTCATTGTAGTTCTTTGAGACGTCTCCATACTGTTTTCCATACAGGTTTTACTAATTTGCACTCCCACCAACAGAATAAATTTTCCCTTTTCTCCTTATTCTTGGCAATATCTATTGTTCTTTGACTTTTGATCATAGTCATTTTGACTGCTCTGATATAGTATCTTATTGTGATTTTAATTTGCATTTCTCTAATGATTGGGGATGTTGAACATTTTTTCATGTTTGTTGGCAACTTCTATGTCTTCTTTTGAATAGTGTTGTTCATGTCCTTTGCCCACTTTTTAATGATGTTGTTTCTTCCTTTTTGAATTGTTTGAGTTTATAAAAGGACTTTTTAATCTAGTGATTTATTATAAGACTTACAAGGGCTTGAGCAAAAAAAGAAATTTGAAATTTGACTACTATTTTAGAAGAGGATAAAACAGTTATATTTTTTAAAATGCACCTTTTAATCATAAACTAATTCAGTTTTAGAGATGATATTATTGTAGTCGTTTATTGAATCAAGAAATATTTGTTGCATAAAACTTTATTCCATTTCGGTACTTGACCTTGGGAGGTAAGGGGGGCAGTGAAGTCATTATTAAGAATAAAAAGATCCCTTCTCTCAGGGAGCTTACCTTTCAGATGTGCTTTTGGCAACTCATTCTAGCTCTGGGCTGATTCCAAATGACAGTAATGGAATATATTTGAGGGCAAAAAACATCATTGTTCTAAAGTGAGGCCATTATGATGGTGGCACACAAAACCAGGATTTTTCTCAAAATGTGACAGAAAGGCGAATTTTTACATTAAACAGTTATACATTCCACAAGCATCAGCATATTTTCCCCATAAGAAAAAATGTACTTTTGTGCAATAATTCAATGCCTTACTTGAGTTGGATTTGTCTTTAGGTATTAGTCTATGAACCATATAGGATTACCATGGACAGATCTAAATTACAGATTTCTAGCTATTACTGTCATACCACAAATTTTGATTTCTGCAATATTTTATGTATGTAATATAATGGAATGCTTAATATAGTATTTTTTTCAAAGAAATATCCTTAAGAGATGTTGTGAGTCCAAGGTGGTCAGTATCAATTAAATTAACCATATATTAAAGAGTATACTCTGCAGTATAAGAGTAAGGATTTTATAAATAGATCATCTTGGGTTTAAATCTGGTGTTCATCAATGACAACTGTGTAAATTAACTAGTTTCTTAGGTAGTTACCTAACAGATGTAAACAAATGCTAATAAGAATGCCAAGTATCCACTAATCTCCAAAATTTTTACTTACATACACACATACATAAACTTAGGGCCCAGTAAATACTTAGACACTTGGACAACAGTAAAATGTTTATGTGAAAAGAATTATGGCAAGGGAGGTCTTTAAGGCAAGGGAGGTCTAATTTTTCAACATTATACTATTTTCCCACAACAGAAAGTTATTGAAAAATCAAGAGGCAGAAGCAATTACAGAGGGGATAACACTGATTGATGATAATAATAAACTAATATCCTGCCACATTTTTATAATAATAGCAAAGTAATTTAGTAGAGATTTAAGGAAAATTTGGGGAACTTTTTTTTTGTGTGTGTGAGACAGGGTCTCACTCTGTCACTCAGGCTAGGGTGCAGCCTCAACCTCTCAGACTCAAGCAATCCTCCCACCTCAGCCTCCTGAGTAGCTGGGCCTACAGGTGTCAGCCACCAGGCCCCGCTAATTTTTTTGTATTTTTTGTAGAGAGGAGGTTTCTTCATATTGCCCAGGCTGGTCTGAAACTGGTCTGAGATTCAGCAATCTACCCTGCTTAGCTTACCCAGGTGCTAGGATTACAGGTGTGAGCCACCCTTCTTGGCCTGGAGAAGCTATTCTTAGATGAGCATTACTAAAGAGCATTATGGAGTTGTATTTTTCCATCATCTAGAATTAAAGTATCAATTTACTAAGACAGGTTAACAAAGACTTTGATGAAGTGCTTATTTTTGGCTTTTCAAACCTAATAGAAATTTACTGTATTGAGGAACAGCAAATAGTTCTTTTCAAGTAGTATGCAAGTTTTGGTTTATGTGACCCATGTCTGTCTATGAGCTTTGTTATTTGGTGATAAATATGGAAAATCTTTCTCTTAATAGTTCCAAAAAGATACTCTGTAGGTTTAATTATTGAACAATTCATGACAAAATAGGGTTTCAAGATGATAATTCTCTGAGATTTTTGTTCATAATAGTATATACAAGAGACAGAATATCCCATGTGCAACAACATTAGCATTGTGAAAGGAAAACAGGATCATAGAACTCTGTGTGTGAGTTTGTGTGTTTCTGGAGAGAGGAGTGGGAGATAGAAAGAATTGAGAAACCAAAAAACCTTGTAATCCAATGAGTTCTAAGGTTTTGCATAATGTTTAAAATAGGAGGATTTTTATACATTTCAAAATCAAAAGGAAAAAGTCTCAAACATACACATACAGATATATATATACACACACACATATGTATATACATATGTACACATGTTACAAGATATTCCTTATTCTTCATTATATATAATAATCCTCTAGTGATTAAACTTTATAACTTTATATAACCACAAACTTATATATTAAAAAGAGGGGTCACCACAAAATTGTACTTAACAACATTAAAAATACATATAGCATTATTAAGTGTCACTAATTCATTATTAAGTATATAGTTACTGCCTAGTCTGTGCTAGGCATTTCATGTAGGTGCTGAGAATATTGCTTTCAATGAAAATGTGTGATCCATGCCCTCATAAAACTGTAAAACATTATAGAAGAAATAAGTATTTACAATAGTCACAAAAATGACTATGCTATATTTACAAAATATGAAAGTGCTTTGAAAGAAAACTAAGGCAAAATAAAAAAATTATAATGACCAGACATGATTAATATCTAGGGGAAAGAGAGGTAGTTAGAGAAGTTCTGGAGGAAGTAATGCTTCAGTTAGGGTGTTTTTTTTCCTGGCAAAAGGAACAGCATATGTAAATCTCTAAATCTAAGTGGACCTTAGTTACCTAAAGTAACCGAGATCAATGTAGCTGCTTCAGAATGATGACAAGACTGATTAGATTACAGAGGTAAATGGGGTGAGACTATCAGGCATTTTGAGTAGGAAATCATGAGAAGGTTTTATGTTTTAACCAGGGTGCAATGGGAATCTGTCAAAGTGATTATGAGTAGGGGATTAATGTGTTTTCATAGATATTAAAAAGATCACTGCAAATCCTGGGTAAAAAATAGATTATAGGTTTTAGTAATTTCTGATAATTCGAAAAGTCCAATAAGTGAAAAAAGCAAATATTCTTCAAGGCCCACTGAAGCTTATCAATACATGCTGCATATCTATCTTCCTTCCCTCCAAAAACTTCCTTAAATTATTGAAATTAAAATATCTCCAAAACCTCCATCCTTTTATAATATGTGAAATGCCTTCACACAATGTCAGTGTCCCCAAGGTTGAGAAGCACTGCCTTAGAGAAAAGATATTGACAAAGAGAACTTTAAAATAACCATAATTGAGTTAAATATTGCATTCACAACACAAGAAAGAATATGAAAAAGAAAAGAAGAAATAAGAAGCTTTTAAAATTGAAGATAATATTTCTAAAATTAAACTTTAAAAACTGACAGCTTAGAAAAGTTAAGATATATACCAAATAAATAAAAAAGGATAAAATGAGGAAAACAACAATTCATGGGATCCAATCCACAATAAATAAAATCTTAATAAAGAGAGCAAAGAAAGTAAAAGCTAATAAAAGAAAACTTCTCAGAAAGTTGTGTCTAAGCTGCTTAGCCTTGGCCAATGCCCAAAAGAATAAGTGATAAAAATTCTGAAAGATAAAGAGTGGATCCTAAATTTTTCCCTAGAGAAAGAGTTTACAAACAAATTAATTAGTTGGATTTGAGTCACAATTATCATGAGCAATGATGTAGATTGAGATCACATGTGTAAGGAAAATGATCTCAGAAGGAAGGTCAGAGGAAGGACAGAGGTAAAAAAATGTAAGCGGAAAATTATATGCATATAGGTAAATCAAAGAAACAAGAGGAGGTCAAACAGCAAGCTTACTACACTTATTAAAATCTTGTTAATTTGATCTTATTAAACTGAACTATAAAAGCATGTAAAATGTGAAGAGTGACTGAAGCTTAAATGTTCTAAAGCTTTTGCATTGTGAAAGATAAATATAATTATATACTTTAAATTTAGATTTTAAACTTATTGACTTAGGTATGTATGATAGTTTCAAGCACACAAAAAAGTATATAATTAGAGTGTGACTACCTAATTATTAAAATTGTGATGAAAATTTGGAATGAAAAATTTGTACCGAGTGAAAAAGAGGCAGACCAAAATAAGACAAGATTAAAAAGTATATAAAAAGTTGGACAAATTGAATATGCAAAATATTTAGGTAGAAGTAAATTTAAATGTCAGGAATTATAATAAATGAAAAGAAATTTTCTAGTTAATTATAAAAATTGGCTACTTACTCTATTTCCACACCATAACTAATATATAAGAACCCAGAGGAACCCAAATCTTTAGGTTCCTCATCTGTAGATTCAACCAACCACAAATAAAAAATATCAGGAAAAAATAAAAAATAAAAAAAAGAACAATAAAAAATAACGCAAATAAAATATGGTATAACAACCATGTATATAACATTTACATTGTATTAGCTATTATAAATAATCTAGAGATGACTTAAAGTACATGGGAGAAAGTCCATAGATTTATACAAAGGACTTGAGTATCCTCAGATTTTGGTATACACAGAGATCCTATAATCAATCCCCCACAGAAACACAGGGACAACTGTAAAGTTAATACGTGTTACAAGGGATTATGTATTAGACAATAAGGTAAGTTTAACACTTAAAGTATGATTGTGAAACCGGTCATATGCTTGAATCACAATGCAATTTAAGTTAGATATCAGTATCAGATACAAAGTTACTCTCCTACCTGTGGACATTTTTAAATCCACTTCTATACGTCTCCAAATGAACTTCTCCTGTAACATAAAAATGGAAGTCAATGAAAATACCACATATTGAAACAAAGCAAAAGGATATGTAACTGCCTGAAGGGTTTTTTCTGCCTGCCGTACAGACAAAATTACTTCACTGAGAAAATAAAGAGTGTAATTGACATGAAGACACCAAGTGGGCAGATGGAGTTATTACTCAAAGTTTTTCAAGGACAGTTTGGTGGGCTGGGTACTAGGGAATGGGGAATGTTGACTGGTTGGGGATGAAATTAGAGGGGTGGGGTATGGAAAGCAGTCCAGCTGTGCTGAGTCAGCCTCTGGGTGGGGGCCACAGGACCAGTTAAGGTATGAGTTTCAGGGCTGGGTGGAGTCAACTGGTCATGAGAAATGCAAAAGTCTGAAAAGACTCTCAAAGCGCCAATCTTTGGTTCTACAATAGTGATGTTATCTATACAAGTGATTAAGGAAGTTACAAATCTTGTGACCATAACAAAGGCTGGTTATCAGTTTACTCTGCCTACATCTTAGCAGAATTCAGGCCCCTCTCATAAACATAACCTTGTAGACTTTCATTAACTTTACAAAGGCAGTTTAGTTTTCAGAGGAGCTATTATCATCTTTGCTTTAAGGTTAAACTATAAGTTCTTCTCCAAGTTAGCTTGGTCTATGTCCAGGAGTGACCAAGGACATCTTGGAGGTTAGAAGCAAGATGAAGTCAACTGTGTCAGATTTCTCTTACTGTCAATAATTTTGCAAAGGTGGTGTCAAATACATTTTAAAAATTATGGATATAATATTTACATTAGTAAAGGATAAAAGGATAAAAATAGTGAGCAAAATGTTCAGCTTGTCTGAAAAAGGAACATCAAATAAATGCAAGAAGATAAGAAATAACTTAAGAGTATAAATTATTAAATTAGAGAATCAAGATTCAATAGAGAAGATGAACAAAACCAAAGTTGTCAGTGAAAAAAAACAAAAGAATAATAAAAGAGGCAGATTTTTCTTGAGGATTATAAAAAAGTACATGTCAGGCCTCTGAGCCCAAGCCAAGCCATCACATCCCCTGTGACTTGCAGGTATACATCCAGATGGCCTGAAGTAACTGAAGATCCACAAAAGAAGTAAAAATAGCCTTAACTGATGACATTCCACCATTGTGATTTGTTCCTGCCCCACCCTAACTGATCAATGTACTTTGTAATCTCCCCCACCCTTAAGAAGGTTCTTTGTAATTCTCCCCACTCTTGAGAATGTACTTTGTGAGATCCACCCCTGCCCGCAAAACATTGCTCTTAACTTCACCGCCTATCCCAAAACCTATAAGAACTAATGATAATCCACCACCCTTTGCTGACTCTCTTTTTGGACTCAGCCCACCTGCACCCAGGTGAAATAAACAGCCATGTTGCTCACACAAAGCCTGTTTGGTGGTCTCTTCACACGGACGCACATGAAATTCGGTGCCGTGACTCGGATCGGGGGACCTCCCTTGGGAGATCAATCCCCCGTCTTCCTGCTCTTTGCTCCATGAGAAAGATCCACCTACGACCTCAGGTCCTCAGACCGACCAGCCCAAGAAACATCTCACCAATTTCAAATCCGGTAAGCGGCCTCTTTTTACCCTCTTCTCCAACCTCCCTCACTATCCCTCAACCTCTTTCTCCTTTCAATCTTGGCGCCACACTTCAATCTCTCCCTTCTCTTAATTTCAATTCCTTTCATTTTCTGGTAGAGACAAAGGAGACTCGTTTTATCCCTGGACCCAAAACTCCGGCACCGGTCACGGACTGGGAAGGCAGCCTTCCCTTGGTGTTTAATCATTGCAGGGACGCCTCTCTGAGTATTCACCGAAGTTTCAAAGGTGTCAGACCATGCAGGGATGCCTGGCTTGGTCCTTCACCCTTAGCGGCAAGTCTCGCTTTTCTGGGGAAGGGGCAAGTACCCCAACCCCTTCTCTCAATGTCTCTACCCCTTCTCTGCTTTTCCGGGGGAGGGGCAAGTACCCCAACCACGTATCTCTGCACCCCAATCCCTTATTTCCACACCCCAACCTCTTATCTCTGTGCCCCAATCCCTTATTTCCATGCCCTGACTCCCCTTCCCACTTTTCTGGAGGGTAAGAACCCCCAAACCCCTTCCCTCCGTGTCTCTATGCTCTCTTTTCTCTGGGTTTGCCTCCTTCACTATGGGCAACCTTCCACCCTCCATTCCTCCTTCTTCTCCCTTAGCCTGTGTTCTCAAGAACTTAAAACCTCTTCAACTCACACCTGACCTAAAACCTAAATGCCTTATTTTCTTCTGCAATGCCACTTGACCCCAATACAAACTCGACAGTAGTTCTAAATAGCCAGAAAATGGCACTTTGAATTTTTCCATCCTGCAAGATCTAACTAATTCTTGTCGTAAAATAGGCAAACGGTCTGAGGTGCCTGACGTCCAGGCATTCTTTTACACATCAGTCCCTTCCTAGTCTTTGTGCCCAATGCAACTCATCCCAAATCTTCCTTCTTTCCCTCCTGCCTGTCCCCTAGGTCCCAACCCCAAGTGTCCCTGAGTCTTTCTAATCTTCCTTTTCTACAGACCTATCTGACCTCTCCCCTCCTCGCCAGGCCAAGCTACGTCCCAATTCTTCCTCAGCCTCCGCTCCTCCTTTTATCACCTATAATAATAATCCTTTTATCACCTACAATCCTTTTATCACCTCCCCTCCTCACACCTGGTCTGGCTTACAGTTTCATTCCATGACTAGCCCTCCCCCACCTGCCCAGCAATTTACTCTTAAAAAGGTGGCTGGAGTTAAAGGCATAGTCAAGGTTAATGCTCCTTTTTCTTTATCCCAAATCAGATAGCGTTTAGGCTCTTTTTCATCAAACATAAAAAATCCAGCCCAGTTCATGGCTTGTTCAGCAGCAACCCTGAGACGCTTTACAGATCTGGACTCTAAAAGGTCAAAAGGCCGTCTTCTTCTCAATATACATTTTATTACCCAATCTGCTCCTGACATTAAATAAACTCCAAAAATTAAATTCCGGCCCTCAAACCCCACAACAGGATTTAATTAACCTCGCCTTCAAGGTGTACAATAATAGATAAAAGTTGCAATTCCTTGCCTCCACTGTGAGACAAACCCCAGCCACATCTCCAGCACACAAGAACTTCCAAACGCCTGAACCACAGCAGCCAGGCGTTCCTCCAGAACCTCCGCCCCCAGGAGCTTGCTACAAGTGCCAGAAATCTGGCCACCGGGCCAAGCAATGCCCGCAGCCCGGGATTCCTCCTAAGCCGCATCCCATCTGTGTAGGACCCCACTGAAAATCGGACTGTTCAACTCACCTTGCAGCCACTCCCAGAGCCCCTGGAACTCTGGCCCAAGGCTCTCTGACTCCTTCCCAGATCTTCTCGGCTTAGTGGCTGAAGACTGACACTGCCCAATCGCCTGGGAAGCCCCCTAAACCATCACGGATGCCGAGCTTCAGGTAACTCTCACAGTGGAAGGTAAGCCCGTCCCCTTCTTAATCAATACGGAGGCTACCCACTCCACATTATCTTCTTTTCAAGGGCCTGTTTCCCTTGCCTCCATAACTGTTGTGGGTATTGACGGCCAGGCTTCTAAACCTCTTAAAACTCCCCAACTCTGGTGCCAACTTAGACAATACTCTTTTAAGCACTCCTTTTTAGTTATCCCCACCTGCCCAGTTCCCTTACTAGGCTGAGACACTTTAACTAAATTATCTGCTTCCCTGACTATTCCTGGACTACAGCTATATCTCATTGCCTCCCTTCTTCCCAATTCAAAGACTCCTTTGCGTCCTCCTCTTGTATCCCCCTACCTTAACCCACAAGTATAAGATACCTCTACTCCCTCCTTGGCGACCGATCATGCACCCCTTACCATCTCATTAAAACCTAATCACCCTTACCCCACTCAATGTCAAGATCCCATCCCACAGCACGTTTTAAAAGGATTAAAGCCTGTTATCACTTGCCTGCTACAGCATGGCCTTTTAAAGCCTATAAACGCTCCTTACCATACCCCCATTTTACCTGTCCTAAAACCAGGCAAGGCTTACAAATTGGTTCAGAATATGCGCCTTATCAACCAAATTGTTTTGCCTATCCACCCAGTGGTGCCAAACCCATATACTCTCCTATCCCCAATACCTCCCTCTACTACTCATTATTCTGTTCTGGATCTCAAACATGCTTTCTTTACTATTCCTTTGCGTCCTTCATCCCAGCCTCTCTTTGCTTTCACTTAGACTGACCCTGACACCCATTAGGCTCAGCAAATTACCTGGGCTGTACTGCTGCAAGGCTTCACAGACAGCCCCATTACTTCAGTCAAGCCCAAATTTCATCCTCATCTGTTACCTATACCGGCATAATTGTCATAAAAACACACGTGCTCTCCCTGCTGATCATGTCCAATTAATCTCCCAAACCTCAATCCCTTACAAAACAACTCCTTTCCTTCCTAGGCATGGTTAGTGCGGTCAGAATTATTACACAAGAGCCAGGACCGCACCCTGTAGCCTTTCTGTCCAAACAACTTGACCTTACTGTTTTAGCCTAGCCCTCATGTCTGCGTGCAGCGGCTGCCACTGCTTTAATACTTTTAGAGGCCCTAAAAATCACAAACTATGCTCAACTCACTCTCTACATTTCTTATAACTTCCAAAATCTATTTTCTTCCTCATATCTGACGCATATACTTTCTGCTCCCTGGCTCCTTCAGCTGTACTCACTCTGTGTTAAGTCCCACAATTACCATTGTTCCCGGCCCGGACTTCAATATGGCCTCCCACATTATTCCTGATACCACACCTGACTCCCATGACTGTATCTCTCTGATCCACCTGACATTCACCCCATTTCCCCATATTTCCTTCTTTCCTGTTCCTCACCCTGATCACGCTTGATTTATTGATGGCAGTTCCACCAGGCCTAATCGCCACACACCAAGCAAAGGCAGGCTATGCTGTAGTATAAGCCACTAGCCCGCCTCTCAGAACCTCTCATTTCCTTTCCATCGTGGAAATCTATCCTCAAGGTAATAACTTCTCAGTGTTCCATCTGCTATTCTACTACTCCTCAGGGATTATTCAGGCCCCCTCCCTTCCCTACACATCAAGCTCAAGGATTTGCCCCCACCCAGGACTAGCAAATTAGCTTTACTCAACATGCCCCGAGTCAGGAAACTAAAATACCTGTTAGTCTAAATAGACACTTTCACTGAATAAGTAAAGGCCTTTCCTACAGGGTCTGAGAAGGCCACTGCAGTCATTTCTTCCCTTCTGTCAGACATAATTCCTCATTTTAGCCTTCCCACCTCTATACAGTCTGATAACAGACCAGCCTTTATTAGTCAAATCAGCCAAGCAGTTTTTCAGGCTGTTAGTATTCAGTGAAACCTTTATATCCCTTACGGTCCTCCATCTTCAAGAAAAGTAGAACGGACTAAAGGTCTTTTAAAAACACAGCTCACCAAGCTCAGCCACCAACTTAAAAAGGACTGGACAATACTTTTACCACTTTCGCTTCTCAGAATTCAGGCCTGTCCTCGGAATGCTACAAGGTACACCCATTTTGAGCTCCTTTTTATTAGGCCCCAGTCTCATTCCAGACACCAGACCAACTTAGACTGTGCCCCCAAAAAAACTTGTCATCCCTACTATTTTCCGTCTAGTCATACTCCTATTCTCTGTTCTCAACTACTCATACATGCCCTGCTCTTGTTTACACTGCCGGTTTACACTGTTTCTCCAAGCCACCACAGCTGATATCTCCTCGTGCTATCCCCAAACTGCCACTCTTAACTCTTGAAGTAAATAAATAATCTTTGCTGGCAGGACTATGCTGAATCTCCTTAGGCACTCTTTAATTAGATGTCCTAGGTCGTCCCAATTCTTAGACCTTTTATACCTGTTTTTCTCTTTCTCTTATTCCATTTAGTTTTTCAATTCATACAAAACCGTATCCAGGCCATCACCAATAATTCTAACTGACAAATGTTTCTTCTAACAACCCCACAATATCACCCCTTACCACAAAATCTTCCTTCAGCTTAATCTCTCCCACTCTAGGTTCCCACGCCGCCCCTAATCCCACTTGAAGCAGCCCTGAGAAACATCGTTCATTCTCTCTCCATACCACCCCCCAAAAATTTTCACCGCCCCAACACTTCAACACTATTTTGTTTTATTTTTCTTATTAATATAAGAAGGCAGGAATGTCAGGCCTCTGAGCCCAAGCCAAGCCATCACATCCCCTGTGACTTGCAGGTATACATCCAGATGGCCTGAAGTAACTGAAGATCCACAAAAGAAGTAAAAATAGCCTTAACTGATGACATTCCACCATTGTGATTTGTTCCTGCCCCACCCTAACTGATCAATGTACTTTGTAATCTCCCCCACCCTTAAGAAGGTTCTTTGTAATTCTCCCCACTCTTGAGAATGTACTTTGTGAGATCCACCCCTGCCCGCAAAACATTGCTCTTAACTTCACCGCCTATCCCAAAACCTTTAAGAACTAATGATAATCCACCACCCTTTGCTGACTCTCTTTTTGGACTCAGCCCACCTGCACCCAGGTGAAATAAACTGCCATGTTGCTCACACAAAGCCTGTTTGGTGGTCTCTTCACACGGACGCACATGAAAGTACAGATGTAGATACACAATAAAATGGAGAATAAAATGAACACTAAGATACCATTGAAACCGTCATTGCAAAATTATGACCGAGACAGTGAAAGAGATCTAACCTAACCAACTCCATCTTGCTTCTAACCTGTAACCTGTCCTTCTTCATTCCTGGGCATAGGCTGAACTAACTTTGAGAGGAACTTAGTTTATAGTTTAAAACAAAGATAACAGCCCTTTCCCAAAACAAACCTCCTTCTTGCCTAAGGAGTAGACTCTCTTCGCAGGACTAAGAAATTAGCCACAAGATTAGAAATTACGGTTTAGGAGTCATGCAGCTGGAGGCTACAAGATTCTGACCCTCCCTAAACTGCTTCTAGGATTAGTGCTTGAGAGGAGAGAGGAGCTACCCCAGCTGCAGTAAGGGACTGGGGTGGGGGCCCAGGACAGAGAGGCTGCATGACCCTGTTCTGTGAAGGGTTGAATAAGGAGCCAAACTCCTGGCGGCCCCATGTCTGTACAACCTTCACCACAGAGCAGGTTCGCGCCTTGGAGAGCGTCTTCCGGCACCACCAGTATCTGGGCCCTCTGGAGCGGAAGTGGCTGGCCAGGGATATGCAGCTCACAGAGGTCCAGATGAAAACCTGGTTTCAAAACCGCTGGATGAAACACGAACGGCAAATGCAGGATTCACAGCTGAACAGCCCCTTCTTGGGGTCTCTCCACGCGCCCGGGCTTTCCACTCACCGTCTTCTGGCCTTGCCAACGGCCTGCAGCTGCTGTGCCCTTGGGCTCCCCTGCCAGGGCCCCAGGCTCCGATGATGCCCCCTGGCTCCTTCTGGGGTCTCTGACAAGTGGAACAAGAGGCCCTGGCCTCTGCGTGGGCTTCCTGCTGCGGGCAGCCTCTGGCGTACCACCCCCCCAAGCCCAGGAAGTGGCGTGGATACACTGGGACCAGCCCTGTCCACAGGGCCCTGAAGGCTGTGTGCTCTGCCAGAGACAGGGGCTGCGTTTTGAGGAAGCGCGTCTGACTCCATGTCTGCCACACACGAGGTCTGTGTAGATCGCACCTGGCACCTACCAGGAGGACTCAGCTGTTCTGCTTACATCCTGGCGGCACCTTTCACCCTGACCCACGCAAAGGTTCTGGAGATTTCTGGAGAATATATTTGTTAAAGCCACCTCTTTACTGAAAGTTACCAAAAGGGGTCGGTTTAGGAAGTAAATGAAGGGTCAGTGAACAGTCAAAGGCAGAAGTGGCCTTGTTATGGGTAGGGCTTTCAGTACATGATAAAAGGATAATTTGTTTTTTAAAAAGTGTTGGAAAAACTGGTTTTCCAGTTGGAAAAAGTAAAGGTTGTAAGATTCGTGTGTTAAAAAGAAAACCATGAAGGATTGGAAGGGAATGCAGGTGTCGTGTTTATAACCTTGTGGTTCGAGTCCCTCTTAACAAGGACCCCAAAGCTGGAAAGCAGGAGGGAACAAAGGTGAAAATTAAGACGGGCTGCTGGGGCCCTGCAGTGCGGTCTAGGCCTTACGTGAGCCGGGATTGTGCCCGCAGCCTGCTGGGGGCTGCTCTTCTCGGGCCAGGGAAAGCGGGTCAGCTGGGACCTGCGGCTGTGCCTGGACTGAAGCCGTCCCCCACGTCCCTACCCTCCAGAATGTGCTCACCTGTCTCCGTCCTCGCAGCAGCCTCGGGACAAAACAGAATGACTCAGAGACAGCACTTCCTGCAGAAAGTCCGGAAGTGCCCAGAATGGGAGGCACGGAAGCCCCTCCCAGGGAGGACTCTCCCTCACTGATGGACAGATCATTCTTGGTGCAGATTCCTGACTGCACGCACCGAACCTTAGAAAAGAGCGCATCCGTCCACATCGCCCCAGAGTGCCCAGGAGGTAGGCAGCACAGGGCGCCCAGACAGACGAGTTCAGCCTGCAGGACTGCGAGGCGACCTGTGAAACCGACCCAGGCATCCCAACAGGAACGAAAGTGTGGTCCTGTGGCCTTGTCCACAGCAAGTTCCACTTTCCCCTTGCTCATTTCTGCATTGTTGGAAGTGTTTACAACGAGCATGTGCTTTTAAAATACAACCTCAGGTAAGAGTGGAAGAGCTGCTGTGCGTCCTAGTGAGTATGTGACGGAAGCCTGGGCGAGGCCCTGGGAGGGCAGTGGTTGGACAGGGGCTCCTGGGTGTGGCCTGGACAGCACTGATTTGTGGATGTGAATGGGGGCATATTGTCCGTGATAAAAGTACAAGTGCGCCGCAAAAAAAAACAAAAAACAAACAAAAAAAATCAATGCTTGAGATATTTTGCAGACCCTGCACTTGATGGTTTAGCTGGCACCACCCAGATCAATAAACTGGCTCATCTAATCTTGTGGCCCCCACCCAGGAACTGACTCAGCACAAGAAGACAGCTTTGACTCCCTGTGATTTTGCCTCTAACCTGACCAATTAGCTCTCCCAGCTCACTGGCCTCCCCCTACTCTGCTCCGCGAATGCTCTGGGAGACTGATATGAGTAATAATAAAACTCCAGTCTCCCACACAGCCAGCCAGTTCTGTGTATCACTCTTTCTCTATTGCAATTCTCCTGTCTTGATAAATCAGCTCAGTCTAGGTGGCGGGTAAGGTAAAGCCATTGGGCAGTTACACCATTACACAGAGTTTATGAAATGTAATATTCTTCTATCTGTTTTAATAGTTTACATATTTGCAGTTAATGTTTTAATTTTCTGTAACTTTTCAAATTTCTGACTTAAAGCTGTTCATAATGCCTTTTCAATCTTGATCTTAAATTCTTTTATTACTGCCCAACAGAACATTTTTGAGCAGATAGTAATTTCTATTGATTTCTAAAATCAACTACAATTTGATTACAGTTACAAGTAGAGCTTAGTGGTTTCAACTGCTAAGAAACAAGCTAACTTTTATATATCTATGTTACCATATAAACTACATACTGTATGACAGTATGACACTATGGTCATATACCTTTATACTTATATATAAATATATACCTATAGAATATACATTGTATACAATACACATATACATTGTGTATGTGTATGTGTATTCACAATGCAAGATAAGAAAAAGATTAGTGACATTAAAATGACATTTCAAATGCTACAATAATGATGGAGTTGAAACATATAAATTAAACCTTGCCATACTTACCAGTCACAGTGTTACATTTTGTGTACCCCATAAACAGATTCTTTTGAAAATTCAGTATTAATTTTAATTAAACTTTCAGTGTTTGTCGAATTCCATTTTGTTCCTATTTTTCTTTTATAGATGACCTAATTTCAGAAGCTGCATTTGTGCTAATTAGTTTCACTAATTCACTATTCACTTACAACATGTGGCTATAATGTGTATGTGTGTATGTATGTATATCTTTATATATGTGAATATATTCATTTATAACAAACTTTTTAGTAAGGGACTAATGATTTTATTATTCACCTTTTAATATCTGAGCAATGTGAAATTATACACCATCTGAAGTTCTATAAAGGGAAATCAGGGAATATCTCTGATTTCACTAATCTGTACTTACCAAAGTATACCTGCAAGGGATTGGATAATAGCTGCTGTTCGTTTCTTGTCAACATAAATATCTGAAGTTTTTTCCCTTAAATAATTCTACAACTAATGACAACTCAAAAATACAAATCTGTTTTGTAATAATTTGACTAACCTAAATATTACATGGCTCAGAAGGGTGTAATTTTAACACAAAAATAAGTGCAATGCAAAAAGATAATTATCAAGTATCGTTATTTTGAAAGACAACAAAACAAAGCCAGATGGAAATGGGCATTTTTGAGGAAGACCATGTAGGCAATAATGTACTGGTTGTCCCTGACTTAGGATGGTTTGACTTAAAATTTTTCAGACTTTTCCACGGATCGAAAGTCATGTGCATTCATATGGGTACTTTGAGTACCCATACAAACATTCTGTTTTTTACATTCAGTAGAGTATTTAATAAGTTGCATGACATATTCAACATTTTATTATAAAATAGGCTTTTTAAAGATGATTTTGCTCAAATGTAGGCTAATGTAAGTGTTCTGAGAATATTTAAAGTTGGCTAGTCTAAACTGTGATGTTTGGTAGGTTAGGTGTATTAAATGCATTTGACTTAAGGATATTTTCAACTTAAGATGCATTTACTGGGACATGACCCCATTGTAAGTCAAGGATAATCTGTATTTCCCATTACATTTTTAAAAGACTACACAGGGGTGAAGTAACCTATAGATTCCTGTGACTATTTTAATTATTCTCTCTAGCTTTGATGATAAACCTACTTTCACAGCCAAATTAATATTTTTCCCACCAACAAATGAGTATTTTTCCACCTAACAAGAGGATTTTTTCCGATATTTTTCCCTGTATATGTTTTATTTTATATAAACTACCAATGTATTTTTATCATGTTGCTTCTGAAACAAATGTATGTCCTATATTCTATAATTAAATTTTAAATGATATATTATTGTATTAGGCTGCACAAAATAGGGTTTTTTTTAAATCATTATAATCAGAAAAACATTATAAAACATAGATTTTTTTTTTGAGCATGCTTTATTACTAGTAATTTCTGCTAATTGGCTTTGTTTGACATTGTTGGTGCTTTAAAGTTAAAAACTAGATGTAGTGGTCACACACCTGTAATCCCAGCTGCTGGGAGGCTGAGGTGCAAGGATTGCTTTGAGTCCAGGAGAACAAGACTAGCCTGGGCAACATACTGATATGCCCCTCTCAAAAAAGAGAGAAAATTTAAAAAGTTAGATACATGAATTATTGAATGAGTATTAGATGTGTAACAAGGCTTCTAGTATAAATTTATATTCACATGTATTAAAGGGTATACATATTTCTAGATAAAAATTCAAAATTTTTCTCAATGAAATTAAGAGTTGCATATGCTGTGGTGCCCTGGTGAGGGCAGCAAAATATTCAGCCTGATTTGATTTGAATTTTAAAAAATTTGTTTTAAATTGACAGTAATTGTATATATAGAATACAATGTAGTGTTCTGATATGTGTATACATTGTGGAATAATTAAATCAAGCTACATATCCATCACTTAATATACTTACCATTTTTTGTGGTGAGAATATTTCAAATGTACTAAAGCAGTTTTGAAATATGCAATACATTATTTTTAACAATAGTCACCATACTGTTATAGGTCTCAAACACTTATTTCCCCTATCGATGTGAATCCTTTACCATCAACTCCATATTTCATCCCCCCTACCCCACCCTAGCTTTTGGTAAGCATCATTGTAATTTCTACTTCTATGAGATCAACATTTTTAGATTCTATATACAAGTGAAACCATGGAGTATTTGTCTTTCTGTATCTGGCTTCTTTCACTTAGAATAATGTCCTACAGGCTCATCCACGTTGTCACAAATGGCAGAATCCTCCTTTTATAAGGCTGAGTAGTAATCCATTGTGTATTTATCCCAGATTTCCTTTGTTCATTCATCCATTGATAGACACTCTAGTCAATTCAAAATTTTGCCATTGTAAATAATGCTTCAGTGAATAAGAGAATACATATGTCTCTTCAACATACTGATTTCAATTTATTTGGATATATACCTAGAAATGTGATTGCTGGATCTTATGGCAGTTTTACTTTTAGTTTGTGAGGAACCTAATTACATTCTGATTTTAAAAGGCAGATACCCTTCTATACAAACGACAAGCTATTAGAATCTGAGCTGTAGCTCTTTAGTCCAAAAGAAAGCATTCCCAGAAAAACAACTGTATTTCATATCAGAATAATCACTATATCATTATTGTTTTCTAAATCAGAGTAGCTGTATTCTTGAATTCATTCATTCATTGTTCAGCAGCATTAATATATCACAGTTACAGACCTGCCAGAAACCTTAGGAATCACCTAATACAAACTCAAAAAATGTGAATATATCTGTAGTTGATATCTAGGAAAAATGTACACTCTCAGTAGTTCTGTAAAAAAATGCCATTGTTCACATGTTGCATGCATGCTTTCCAGTCTATTTCCTGTTTTTTTTTGTTTTTTGTTTTTTGAGACAGAGTCTTGCTCTGTCACCCAGGCTGCATGAAGAAACTTAAGTTCAAACTCGCATTATCAAAGTTTTCACTATGACAAAATTGAAGTGGCTCTAGAAATCTGAAATGAAAACTTACCATTTCAGTCTTTTTAGTGATATGCTCTATGTTTCTAGTTACATCAATAGTGTAATAATTTGTGGAAAGCACCCCTCCAGTGACAATATTTCAATTAGTTCAAAGCATGTCTCTTGATATCTTCCTATTTGTTGTTTTAAGAAGTGATTTTCATATATGTTTAAGTGATACCATAATTTTGAATATAAATAAGTCAGCTCTCTGTAGCTGTGGCTCCCATATCAGTTAAACCAACTTTGAATGGAAAAATATTTTAAAAAGTAAAAATAAACAATAATACAACAATAGGTAATAACAAAAATTAAAAAATACATATAGTATAGCAACTATTTCCATGGCATTAGTTATTATAAGATATTTAGAAATGATTTAAAGAATATGGGAGGATGTGCATAGGTTATATGCAAATACTATGGCATTTTATATGAGGGACTAGAGCATATGTGGATTTTGGTATCTTCAGGGGACCACTCCTCCACAGATATGGAGGGACAACTTCATATGCTTCTAGTTGATTAATCTCAGAAATTACAAATTCGTCCTATTCTCTGAGCCACTAAAGGAAGAAAGAATTAGTGATGTCATATCTTATTTGACACATAGAATTACAAATTTGATATTGGTGATATATTTTATTTTGGAGACTCAAAGAATAAATGTATACTGTGAACCTACTAAAAGTGAGTGTAAAACATAATTCAATGTTAAAGTACATACAGCCTAAGCAAGAAAATCGGGTAGTGATGTGTTATAAATTAAGAAAAGTATATGGTGAAATGTTTGGTATTTGGAAATTTATAATTTGTAGACAAATGAGAAGCAAAGACATATAGCAAAAAAGAAATTCAAATAAGTTAATTTCATGTTGTAATTATCATACATTTATTTATTTAAAAATTTACTTATTTATTTTGTTTTTTATTTTTATTTTTTTTTTTTGAGGCAGAGTCTCTCTCTGTCACCCAGGCTGGAGTGCAGTGGCACAATATCTGCTCACTGCAAGCTCCGCCTCCCGGGTTCAAGTGATTCTCCTGCCTTAGCCTCCTGAGTAGCTCGGACTACAGGCGCCCGCCACCACACCCAGCTAATTTTTGTATTTGTAGTAGAGATGGGGTTTCGCCAAGTTTGTCAGGCTGGTCTGGAACTCCTGGCCTCAGGTGATCCGCCTGTCTCTGCCTCCCAAAGTGCTGGGATTACAGGTATCTGGCCTTATTTGAAAATTTATTTTGGTTATCTACTTTGTTTAAGTTATTTATTCTTATTCCCTGTAGGCAATGTCTGGGGAAGTTATATAGTGGTTAGAAGGTGAATTGATGTGAGTAAAATCAGAATTAAAGAAGGACTTACGTAGATATACTTTCCAGGGCCTTACTATTCTCCTTATAGTTGCTAGACAGCCTTTGTCTCTGACTTTCCTCATTTTTTTGCTCCATTTCTAATGCTTTTCTCTGGTTTTTAAGTTTTCAGCTGTGATACTACTCAAATAGTATCAGTTTTATTTACCCAAAGAGCTAGTATTTAGTGTGAGTAGCACATATATAAGGTGATGTATAATGTACTAATTTGAGAGTATAACTTCAATCTATAGTCAGTAAATGAATCTTGTTATTGTGATTCTTACTAACGTACCAACTACCTTATTTTTAACACTGGTATATATACATATATATATATATATTCATACATACACATAAATTCAAAGTTTACAATGTGTAATGTGAGATGGTACCTAAATATAATATAAGCTCGACTATGATGAGACTGGTATGGAAATGTGCCGTATGAATTCTATTAAGTTTACACTTAGGTTTATTAGAGAATAAGCATTAAAAAAGGGACCATCCTTTTGCAGAATTTTCTATGGGTCTAATGTTTTGTTTTTACACTCCTCTGTCATGTTTTCATCATAATCTTAACAACTATCAGACCTTTTGATTAAAAAATACTGTTTGGAGAATCAGATGAAGGTTCTAGGTATGCATTTGGGTTTTGCTCAGCCGACTTCCTATAGTTTTTCCTTTTAAATTATTTTACAAACAGCCAAAAGCAAGTAAAATAATGGTTCACTTAGATAGCTAAGATACAGTGACTTATAGTTGATAAAGCTTCATTATGTACATCAGTTCTCTAAGCCTCATAACATACACAGGAAGTAGGTAGGGCATGATTAAAGTGAGTTAAGCATCTTTTATTTTTTGAGCTGCAAAGAGTGATTAAATTTGTTTTTAAGCATTAATTAGTATCCTTTGGGGTCTAAGTTCCTCCACCTATTTCAATTATGTTTGGCATATTTTCTACCTCAAGTTTTTACTAAGTTTTTAGAATTGTTAACCGTAATTTTTATAATTTTTAAATCTTATAGTTCAATAGTTGGCTAACATTGAAAACCTCTCTTTCCCTCTTTTCTTCATATTATTCTCTCTGTTTTTGTTTTTAATTGTATTTATTGACAAATAAAATTGTATGTATTTATTGTGTCTAATATGCTATTTTGAAATATGTATACATTGTAAAATGGTTAAATATAGCTAATTGACAAATGCATTACTTCACATACTCATTCTTTTTGGAGAGAGGATGAGAAAACTTAAAATTTACTCCCTTAACAATATTTAAGAATACAATACATTGTTATGAACTATAGTCACCATGATGTGCAATATATCTTTTGTGCTTATCTTTCCTAACTGAAATTTTGTGTCCTTTGACTAACATCTCAAACCTCCTTCTCCCAGTTAATAATAAACAAATAAGGAAGCCTGGCCAACATGGTGAAATCCCATCTCAACTAAAAAATACAAAAATTAGCCTGGAGTGGTGACATGCGCCTGTAATCCCAGCTACTCAGGAGGCTGAGGCAGGAGAATCGCTTGAACCCGGGAGGCAGAGGTTGCGGTGAGCCGAGATCGCGCCACTGCACTCCAGTCTGGGTGACAGAGTGAGACTCTGTCTCCAAATAAATAAATAAATAAATATATATATATATATATATATATTTTAAAAGAAATAACAAGGGCCCAATCTAAGCACTGTTTTGCATATAATATAAATATTTCCTCTAGAGTATTATTTTTGAAGACATGGACATGTGTATTTGACCTTGTTCTACATGTGAAATAGTTCAAATTTACCATAATTCATTGTACAATTATGAGCATTTTTAAGCTTCTTAACCTTTTATTTAAAGATAGATTAATAGAGATATAATACTATTTGAAGAAAGTTTCTAAAGCATATGGGGTCCATTTATATTTTTGGGCAATTAACATTGTGAACATGGATTACATCAGATAATTAAAGAGTTCTATGCAGATTATTGGATCTTGGCACCCTATACATTCTTTGAGCACAGTGCTCAAATTGTGAATTGAGCTAATTGACTGAAAAAATACTACGAAAATAGTCTTAAAAACTCATGTGGGACGGGTGCGATGGCTCACGCCTGTAATCCCAGCCCTTTGGGAGGCCGAGGCGGACGGATCACGAGGTCAGGAGTTCGAGACCAGCGTGGCCAATATAGTGAAACCCCATCTCTACTAAAAGTACAATTAGCCGGGCGTGGTGGTGGGCGCCTGTAATCCCAGCTATTGGGAGGCTGAGGCAAGGAGAATCACTTGAACCTGGGAGGCGGAGGTTGCAATAAGCCAAAATCGCGCCACTGCATCCCAGCCCGGGCACGACAGTGTGAGACTCCGTCTCAAAAACAAAACAAAAGAAAAAAACTCATGTGTTTGCTCTATGGAGATAGCTTCCATAATATTGACATATCTCAGTGTCTTTTATATGAAAGCCTACATTGAAGACATCTTTTTAGATTCAGTGCCTTTAAAAACATTTTGTTTTCCTAAGAAAACCACAAGTTTCCTCCTGATATTATGAAGTAACTCCCAATGTAGTATTTTATTTTCAGAATTTGGCCACCTTCCAAAGGATATTAAAAAATGCCCTGCACCTCATGTACATTTTATAAATGGAGATACACTATTTTGAAAGGTAAAATGTGTTTAGTTAAAATGAGGGGGCATGTGCTGGGGTGATTAATAACTTATAAGCACTTTTTAAAAATTATGCCATCCTTACTGGCAGAGTGTGAAAAAAGAAAATATAATTCTGTGAATTTGGCATCTTGTGAGTAGAAATACGGAATACAATTTACATATAAGCATGCCCTTTTAAACTAGCAAAAGTGCAAAAGTGGTATTTCCCATTTTTGCTTCAGACACCATAATACTCAGATGTAAACCTGTAACCACATTAAAATGGCTCTAAGGACCTTATGGTCTGCAGGTTGGGTGCTGATAGCCTTTTCCAATTTGTAGTTTCCCTAAGAATGTGTTTAGACTATACTTACATTTTGATA
Organism: Pan troglodytes; assembly: GCF_028858775.2. NCBI lineage: Eukaryota > Metazoa > Chordata > Mammalia > Primates > Hominidae > Pan > Pan troglodytes. Next base: position 89,559,796 of record NC_072412.2, on the reverse strand, counting down.
TCTTATTGTATACATTTCCTATAAACTACCTCAAATCCTTTGTGGAACCAGACATGCTATTAATTAATTGCCTTATTCTGTGCAGCTGCACCATGCCATGCCCTCTGCCAGATGCTGGAAATACAAAGATAAACATGACATAATCCTTTTTTTCAAGTTGAAAATCCAGCCAATGTAGCTCCCATTTTCGTGACACTTTGGAATAGCAAACTCTTCCACATTATCATATTTGATATACACACATGGGAAATTTAAAAAGTGCATTAGGAGTATGTTTACTCTTTCTGGGCACTGAACTGAAACAATTATTTTTTTCAAAAATAGATCCACTGGGAAGATCTAGCTAATGTGTGAAAACTCAGATCTGAATAGATTCTGTGACAATAACTATAATTTTGGTGATGTTGCTGTTTTTTGCCTCTACTGTGTCATTGGCTTTTCATTTTATGAAGCACAATGCATCCATCATGAAGAAAATCTGAGACTCTGATATATATACATATAATGCCGATTAGGCACTAGTTCTGCATAGCTTTGAGAAGGAAGTGGCATGACCTCATGTGGAATAAAATGCCAAGAACCTAGAGGCAATGATCAGAGTATAACTTGATAGCATATTAAGAAAAATCTCAATGAATTTATATTGTTGAATCTTTAAGAACTTAAATATTATAAATATCAAAAGCAAAATAATTTAATGTCCACTTACAAAATAATAGAGAGATGTGTGCATATATATATAATTAAATAATTGTTTATTTTCTTATATTATACAAAATAGAAGTTATGACTATGTATCTGAGTGCTCTCTGTGGTTTGTGGTTTATTTGGTTTTAATTTGAATTTTATTTTAAAACAAAGCTCTTTACTCTACCACTGTTTTGACTTCACTCCTTTTTACCTCACTGGTGAAGGAGGGAGTCCTGTTCTTGGCTTCCAGGGATGGCCAAACACATGACACCTGACTGGAAAAATAACATTGACAGCAGTTTATTAGTCACATAACACACACATCCTGGAGGGGGAGGACACCGCTTGCTATGCAGAAACACAGGGGGGTTGCACTCAAGAACAGAATGAACAAGCCAGCAGAAGCTGGGGGAGGTGGATTTGTAGTAGTAATAGAGGACGTGGTGACCCCAGGTTTCCACATTGGAATGTGACTTGTTTGTTTGAATAATTTCACAGACCGGCAGGGAAAGGAAACATATTAGGGTGAGGATGGCATGGAGTGCAGCTGGTCTGGCTGATAGGGGATCTAGTGGTGAGCCTTTCCCACTGGGTGGTGAGCCTTTCCCACTGGGTGAGGGGCATACATAGAAACAGCCAGAGATCTCACAGTTAGACCTTTGAGACTCTGTGAAGTCAAGAATGTCAAGGCAGCACAAAAACTTTGAAGCCTTATATTACATTCATAATACCAGGTCTATTTTTGAAATCCTTCTATTATGAAGAATTGCTCAGGAGAGATCCCAAATAGTTAGAAAGCAGATTCTGAAAAGGAGCAGTCTCTTTCTTTCCACAGGAACCATGGACATTAATATAGGTATAGAAACTTTTAAAAAAAAGTGTAGAAATAATGGAAAGGTGATTAGGGTCCCGGTCTAAATGTGTTTCTGTTTTACCTATAATCATAATAAATCAATTATAGGTATTCATTATGGGTTGCTGCTAATCTTAAAGAACATGTCAAAAATAAATATAGACAAACAACGATTTATTAAAATTCCTAGTGTTAATTTTAAAATATAAATGAGTTGAAAATGCATTGCCAACAGAAAAAAGGTAGCATGATAATTTGCCATTTTTTAAGTATGCTAACATATCTAATAATCTCTGATTTTTAAATTTAAGGTAAATTAGAAAGTAAAAAAGGCATAGGCTTTCTAAATATTCTTTTGTAGTGAAGTTTAATAGGTACCTAGGTAATCTAAATCAAATACATAACATAACAAATGCAACATGTTAGTTAAGGCTTATGAGTGTAGTTATGAATAAAATCAATGTATCATTTCATAGTCATATAATACATATGAAAGTTAACTGAAATTACTTTAATATTTTATAGTTTCCTTCTCATTTAAATATTATTTATATAAATTTATAAAATATTTTTATATTAAATAAATCAAGTCTTCTAATTTAAATAACAGATACTGTATTGGATTTTTTACATCTGAAACATTATTTTTTTTTTCCCTAAAGATTCAGATTTCAAAGTAACAGTGGTAAAATCGGGTACCACTTTCTGTACTCACTCTTTTTTATTTGACATTGAGTCTCCACTTTGTTTTTCTTGATTAAATGATGTTATACAATAAACCTAGAGTATGTATAAAAGCACGAATTATGAATAGGCCTACAATGATCTATATATGTTTTTATTATTCATAACAGTGCTATTCTACAGAGTTATTTTCTCTTCCTTAAATTATCAAGTGAAACTCATTATTTAATATACTATATTTATCCTAGGAAAACATTTTAAAGTATTTCTCAGAAAATAATACCATTGAAAATTAATATTTGCCACCACCAACTCACATTTTAACAGTCGATTTTTGTCAGATATTAGATAGATATTCACTTAAAATTATCTCCAATCAATGGGCAAATAATAACAATTATAGATACTTTTAATTCATTTGTTTCTTCAAAATGATGTTATTAACACACTGTTACATAAAAGCCTGTTGCTGGACAAGTCTTCCATTTTGAGCTGTCAGACTCATTTACAAGCTTCTGCTGTTATTTTGCCAATAATGCAATAATGCTGTCTTGCCCTAAGAAGACTTTCACCAAGCAGCATATTAACATAGGATTTAAGAAGAAGGGACCAGAGGAGATCGCAGTGCAGCAAACTCTTTGCCAGGGGTATGTGGGCTGATGTTAGTTGTAATAGGCCAAGGTGGAATTAAGAAAAAACAAAAGAAAGAAAAGGTCTCCTTTTGACAAATATTAGGGGAGCTTTTCAACATCTTTTGATTGACATTTTGGCAGATGTTTAAGTCCTATGAGCTGAACTATAATTTATGGAAACAAATTTTTGCACCTGGTGATTTTTCTTTGAAACATCTCATTGAGATAAGACATTTGATTTTGAGTTTTCAAGACCACCTCAGAGATAAAGTGCCATTCAATATCTCCTAATGCTATTGACATGTTTTATGGCTGGTAATATTTCAGCAAGTCTTCCTTCAGCAATACCATGAATAGTAAATAGGTGACTAAACTGTGGTAAAATCTGGAGGAATAAACCATACATTCTCAATGGGGATTATATCACCCACAAGGGGGAACAGTTTGAGTGGCGGCATCTTAGCTATTACAATGGTCTGTGGTCCTCCAAAGAACCACATAGTACATAAACAGTTATCTCTGGTATGAAAGTTTCCCTTGGGAAGTTAGGGGAAAAAAAATTGCTAAAAGGGCTGCTGGGGCAAAGGAATGAAAATAGCAAAAAGTGTTTGATAAATAATGATATGAAACCCATTCATTTAAGATTTGAAGCCATATACTTTGTTTACTTAGAATTAACACTTCAGTAAAAGGCAAAACTTGGCTGAATTGGTAAATTTGCAAATGAAATTGTAATCCTAATGAGTCAGTAAATAATCTTCTAAATAGTGTCCTAATGATGTTGTAACATTAAAAAAACTGAAAAGAATTATACTTTAAAAAATTTAAAATACGTTATCACCGATTATTTTTATATTACTTTGGTCAAAGTAAATAAATGGTAAAACTTATGAGCAAAGTTACAGGTTTTTGATGTTTTATGTTTTAGTTACTGTATTCATTTTCAATTTCAGAAGGAGTAAAACATGGGGGAATTATTATCAAAATATTTTAAAATTCAACTTGGTAAAAAAAAAGTGTAGTAGAGTATATTAAAACATCCCTTCAAATAAACATGAGAATTAAAATAAACAGATTTATTTTGTATTTATCTTAATTATTGTTTAATACTTAATTTTTGATTATTATATTTTAAGTTCTAGGGTACATGTGCACAACGTGCAGGTTTGTTACATATGTATACATGTGCTATGTTGGTTTGCTGCTCCCATTAACTAGTCATTTACATTAGGTATCTCTCCTAATGCTATCCCTCCCCTATCCCTCCACCCCATGACAGGTCCCAGTGTGTGATGTTCCCCACCCTGTGTCCAAGTGTTCTCATTGTTCAATTCCCACCTACGAGTGAGAACATACAGTGTTTAGTTTTCTGTCCTTGCAATAGTTTGCTCATAATGATGGTTTCCAGCTTCATCCATGTCTCTACAAAGGACATGAACTCATCCTTTTTTATGGCTGCATAGTATTCCATGGTGGTTTTATACTTAATTTTTAAATCATAGTGATAATATTTGCAATTTCTGGTAGTGATATTCTTCAATAACAATTATTTTTATGCAGGTCATATGCTAATAAACAAGCAATTTAAGTTAGCAAAAGTCACAAACATTACAAATAACCAATTTAACTAAATGCAGCTAGATTAAAATAATATGTGGTCAATCTAATGCTCTGTAAAAATCAATGGCTATGTAAAATAAGCCTAAAGTCCTTTTAGAAACCTACTGTAAAATGAGACTTTCCTAAATTTGTCCTCTTCAAGTAAAACCTATTATACCGAAAACTTTATGTAAGAAAACATTGTTACTCTATGAGTTTTAGAATGCAAATCTAGTATCTGTTTTACACAATTACTTTTAACATAGCTATTCAACTAGTAAACTTACTTCAAAGATATTATTCATATTTTCACTATATTTGAAATTTATATGCTGATATATTTTCCATGCTAGTGAATGGATTTTTTTTAGAGTGAGAATTTCAAGCTACGCCATATTGGAAAATGGGTTGAAGGGAGTTAAAAAACAATAGGGTAGGCAGAGAATGTTACATAGACAATGACAAAGAATGGATGTCATCCGTTATTATATACAGAAGCTTATTTTCTCAAAAATGAGTTACTATGTCAATTTTATTGAAAAAACAAATGAATCTAAAGCATATTTAGTCACTTAAAAAAATCATTCTAATAAGAAGCAAGTTGAAATAGAAAACCACACTTCAGAAAACTCACATATGTGCATTTACATATATGTATGTGTGCATACTTATATTATGCAAATCAGCTACTACATAAAAGCTCACATCCTAGGTTTCATTGTACCATGTTAAAGGGAAAGGCTTTGGGCAATGCAAAATATTCTAGGAAAAGTATACCTTACTGTGATTTAGTTATGAACTTCATCTTGAAATAGTTGGAAACTGAGTATGTGTTGTACTTTTAAGATAAACCCATGTACCAAGCTATATTTAAAAATAGAAATAAATGACTATGATAGAGATGATTGTCCAAGAAGAAACAGGAACCTAGCTAGCTACCCTAGCTGCAGGGACACAGATACAGGCTGAATGGCATTAAACTTAAAGCTGAACTTGACTTCTGGCCATAAATCTCAATGCCACCCTCAAAGTGATACTCTGACTTTTCAAATGTGATTACAAAATTTAAATTTGTTTTCTCCTGTGTATTCACAATAATATTCTAAAACTCTGAAACATCATGGTCTCAGATTTAGCCCTAGTTACCTACTTTTTGGTATATCTTTAATAAGCTAGCATTTGTAAAACGATTGACGGAATTTGCTGGGGACAGCGGCAATTTTTACGTGAGAAGAGGTTCTGGTGGGTACATTAGTTATCAATACTTTCCTTTAGAATGTCCCATGAAGAATTTTCTCTTGAATTGTGATTTCAACCTCCAAGATAAACCCTGTGATGAGAGAGATGTTGAATTACAAATTGTTCTGAGCATAATAATTCCCAACTCTAAAATTCAGTCTAAGATAAAACTTAATTTATGAAGTTTCCATTTATAAAAGGTTAGTTTGGGTCATTTTACATTCTAATGGGGAGGATAGAAAATAAATTATCAGACTATGTGGAGATTTTAACAATAGGAGTTACACATTTTTTAACAAAAAGTCATTGAATATTATGCTATTTGCACTACTTTGGGTTTTCATACATTCTTAAATCTCTTACAACTTTCTGTAAAACTAGTCCTTACCTTAATATATACATAAATCTGTCTGGATTTCCCCATTCTCTTTTCATTTCTTGGCTTCCAGCAGCTCTCCTTAAAATATGAATAAATTAATTACTTTTCTAATATTCGCTGCAGGTTATAAACACTTGTTTCAACAACAACCACAAATAGAGGTAAAATATGCTATGTTCTTTAATTCTTATCATAGACATAAATGCTGCCCAACTTACACCTACTTTGAGGCAAGAAATCTGTTAATTTTACAGCTTCAAACATGAATGATTCATGTCCAAATATGTTATAGAAACAGGCATGATCAGAGTCTGTGAATTTAAAATTTAGGTTTTTTAATCCTATTTTTAAATTACCTAGAATATACTAGCTAGTACACTATTTATATCATCTTCATTTACATGTTACAAAAGGGAGATATGTCCTCATTGTTAGGTATACAATATAATTAATTTATTGTATGAATGTGGAAACTTTATAAAGTAAAATTGTGTGTTATCAATATTTACTACTACAACAACCAGCATAAACCAGAACTTTTCTGGGAAAACAGGCATGCAGAGTCACCCTATTCACATTTTAAGTCAGCCAGATTTTCTGATTTATTCAGTCAGAAAGGACATTTTGTAAAAGGAAACTGGATAGCTCAAAGAATCTCTGGAAAGACCAGAGAAAACTAAGTTGGGTAGATGGACAGGAAAAAAAAATGGTACTCTAATCAGATTTGGCTGAAATTATGCCATAGCACCCATCTGCTGAGGATGGTGCTGCTAATGCTCAAACCTGTGGTAAACCAGATTGCGACATCGCCCCCCTCAGTCCTGGACCCTGAGAACAAGTATGCTGGAAACCATTGCCACTACTACGCTGGGAACTCCACATTCCTGCCATTGCTACTTCTAGTAGAGGTATCCTTCTATTCCTCTGCCCTAGTGTCACTAGTTCTCATTTCAAAATCCAGATATGTGAGTCCAATTGGCCAAGCCAAGTCATATGATTTCCTCTGGCCACCATGAGATCTGGAAAAATGACTAATATTTTCATCTTTTATAATAATTTATATGGTTTAACTTCAAACAAGACTTAAAAGGTGAGAAATTGATCAATATTAGGAATAAGATATTTCCCCATAAGAAAAGTGTACAACGAAGTATGATTTCTTGAGTTTCACACCAAAGCCTATTGTATTTTCACTGTTCAAGGAAGCTGCTCATATGTCATAATGCTTCTTCACAACCTAATAATTGCCGTAAGTGTAAGAAGAGCTAATTTTTAACTAATTAGAAAATATGTAGTTTATACTTTAATAATATTTATAAGGTATACAATACAATTAATTCAATGTATGAATGTGGAAACTTTATAAAGTAAAATTGTGTGTCACCAATATTTACTACTATAACAGCAAGCATAAACTAAAATTTTCTGAGAAAACAGGCATGCATGGTCATCCTACTCACATTATCCTTTGTCCTTGGATAATTCAAAATGTCCACAGGATTCGCATTTTTCATATTGATATCAAAATTAAATACTAGTATACAGTGCTTTACAGAAATCTTTAAAAGGATGGTGTTGACCCTTTTTATTAGCCAGTTAGACACGTCACTTACATGATGTGATTTAATGGCCATTACTGGAAGATATCCACCTCTGTTAAATGTATCTCTCTACCTAGTCTGCAATAGTGCATGTGATTATATCTTTAGAGATTTATTCTGGTTTTGCATTTTACATTTTTTTCACACAGTAGGCATTATATGATATGTTTGTATCTTGTCTGCATGTGTGTGCCTTTGTCTGTGTGATAGATAAATAAATAAATGAATGATTTTTAACATATTCCTTTCCTGGAAACTGATGAAACAGTATATGGGTATAGTACTTTTTTTTTTTTTTTTTTTTTTTTTTTTTTGACAGGGCAAGGAGTCTTGCTCTGTCACCCAGGCTGGAGTGCAGTGGTACAATCTCGGCTCACTGCAACCTTTGCCTCCCGGGTTTGAGCAAGTCTCCTGCCTCAGCCTCCCGAGCAGCTGGGACTACAGGTGTGCACCTCCACGCCTGCTAATTTTGTATTTTTAGTAGAGCCGGGGTTTCACCATATTGGCCAGGCTGGTCTTGAATTCCTGACATCATGATCCACCTGCCTCAGACTCCCAAAGTGCTGGGATCACAAGCATAAGCCACCACTCCCAGCCCAGAATATGGGTATAATATGTTTTTAAATGAAGCACTGATCATCGCCATCATATGAAACCTCTCAAAGAAACACATCAAATTTTGGTTTGAAATAAGTCCCAAGAGAAATACAATAATAAATACAACAAATATAATAATGTCACCAATGGGATAGAAAGAGAAATAAAGAGAAAAAAGTCTTTATTGGAAGAAAAGTAAGATAATTTAGCCCCTTTAAGATTGTGTCATGGCTCTGAAAGGATTAACAGAATAACAAATAATATTTTTATTTTTATACATTTTGTAAATCCAATCGATAACCTAGAGTTAACCTCACTGGGTCTTTAGATTAATTGTTTTTAGTAATTTATATTCACAACAGTTAATTTTATAATTTACTTCCTTTTTCAAAAACAGGAATACAGTCCTATCATTAGCATCATCATAAATTATTGGTTGTTGACCAGGTGCATTTTACTGTAATAACTCTTTGGGATATACAAAATGTATATCTCATTTTCTAGATAAAAAATTATAAATATATGCATGATAATACATGATAAGATATGTCAAGTGCTACCTAAATAATTCATATATTGCATCACTTTACCAAATCCCTGGTTTGTGAATTTACCTTGCCTCTGAGCCTTTTTACCCTTGTGATCTGTTCCACAAAGTTTATCACTATCTCACATACTACCTTATTTCTGCTGGAGTGTACATCATACCATATTTTGTGCCTGGTATGCTGCTAGGTGTTAGATATTAAAAGATAGAAAATCTTATCCCTCTCTTCAAGAATGTTATACTTTATTGAAAACTCAGTCTTTCAAATAAGTTATTTTTTTTAATTAAAAAAAGAACACAAAATTTAGTAGTTGTTCTGCTGAATACCTTAAGGAGAAATGCAGTGAAATGTATAGGTGGCTTTGTCTGGAAATGATCCAAAGAAGTGATATTAAACAAAAACATATCTTAAAAGTTGAAGAAAAATCACAAAGACAATGTACTCAATAAATAATCAGAAATTGAACTGTGTTTGCTCAAGTAAAGGGATAAGCATTGGCTTCACTTTAATCATACTGAACTGACTTGAAAATATGTTAGTGAGGTGCGGTGGCAAGCCTGTAATCCCAGCACTTTGGGAGGCTGAGGCGGATGGATCACCTGAGGTCAGAAGTTCGAGACCAGCCTGGCCAACATGGTGAAACCCCATCTGTACAAAAATACAAATATTACCCGGGCACAATGGCGGGTGCCTGTAATCCTAGCTACTTGAGCGGCTGAGGCAGGAGAATTGCTTGAACTCAGGAGGTGGAGGTTGCAGTGAGCTGAAATCATGCTTTTGCACTCCAGCCTGGGTGACAAAAGAAAAGAAAAAAGAAAATATTCTAAGTAATACTAGTGTTGGCAGAGGTTTAAGGAAATGGCAAATCTCATTTATTGCAGATGGAGTGTAAATTGCCAAAAATTTTGGGAACACAATTTGTCAATTTACATAAAATATGTTAATATTTTTCCTACCCTTTGACCTGGGAATTTACTGTGGTTTGGATATATGTCCCCTCTAAAACTCTTGTTGAAATTTTATCCCCAGTGAGGCGGTACTGAGAGGTGGGGCCTTTAAGAGATGACAGGGTCATGAGGGCTCTGCCCTTATGAATGAATTAATCCATTCATGGATTAATGGATTCATGGATTATCTCAGGAGTAGGACTAGTGGCTTAATAAGAAGATGACTTGAGCTAGCACATCAGTTCCCTGGACATGTGATACCTACATTGCCTCAGAAGTCTTCAGAGTTCCTGCCAGCAAGAAGGCCCTCACTATATGCATCCCCTTTGACCATGAACTCCTTGGCCTTCATAACAGTAGAAAATAAATTTATTTTACTTATATATTACTCCGTTTTAGGTATTATATTATACACAACACAAAACAGACTAAGAATTCTAATTCCGGGAACCTATAATAAGAAAATAAATGATGATGTTAACATTGATTTATGTTTAAGGTGGTTCTTTGCTGCATTATTTATGAGAGTAAAAATTCTAGAAAGAACTAAATATCCAATGGTAAAATTAGTCCTATGAATTATTTTGTGTCGTACAAGGAATTAAGTCTCTGATAGTAGAAGATGTTTAATAACATTAAAATTTTTCACAAATAAATGTTAAGTACAAAAAGCATGTTAAAAAGTATATGTATATTTTTACAGCACTAATCTCTGGATTTCAACTTTCTTTTTTGTTGTTTTCTGTGTTTCCTAAAACCTATGTAAATAATATGTATTTCATTATCTTACAATATAATACATACTTTGTAGGAAACACAGACTTTTTCTTCTGTGTGTGAGTATCTGCAAGATCTTGTGAACATATAGAAAATAGTAAAACAAGTGCTCAACAAGTATATACTTAAGCATCAATTAATATAATAAACAATTGTGGAAATATAGATCCTTCTCATATACTTGTAGTGTGTGTAGTATAGTGTGATATATAGCTAAGAGTATTACCCTTACTGGGCAAAACTTTGGTTGCCTTATTCATGTTAAATAACAAAAATAATAAATTAGAATTTCTGAATATATAAAATTATATTTTGATCAATATTCTTTCCAATAAGCCCAATATGAGATTTGTTACAAAAATGAGACTATATGAGAAACTCATAGCCAAACCTATGGCCCAAAGTAATAAAAAATATAAAGTGATATAAACATAGGACAGTGATACTTTAAGCCACAAAGTAAAACTGTACGTGCATTTTGATGTGTTTTACTGAGATTGCTATTTCTTTGATGAGAAATAAAAGTTGCTAAGTTTTAAAAAGCAATATACTATAAAAGAAATATTATAAAAATATTGTATTAACTTCACCTTCAGAAATTGTGTAATATCTTCATTATCGTAGCACCCAATTCCTAGAATATTACAATCTACAAAAATAAGATATGAAAATATGTGTGAGAATCTTACATTCTAAGCATATTTGTTTATAGGTACAATTCATTTATAAACCTGTCTTGTAGTTTACAATTATTATCTGAAGATGAAAAAAATCACAATGACCCCTTTATCTTATGACAGTAGTAGATTAAACTTAGGACCAATGAATTCTCTCCTACAGTGGTTATACTGTTTATTACTGGTTTCAAATCATAGTAAATATTAAATATGGTAACAATTATCCTGAGTTCAAATGTGAGAAGTCTAAGGAAGGCAAGAGACACTAGGTCTGTTGTAAAATCATTTTTAAAGTGTTTTGGATTCAGAAAAAAGCAACGTGAAGGGACCAAAAAAATCACAAACTATAATATATACTAGTATGTGTTAAATATACTAGTAAGGAAACTGATCCACAGAAAGCTTAACCAGGGTCATAAATGGCATTGTATATTAAGAACAAAGAGAGACTTAGTAGAGTAAAAGCTTAGCTCAGGAGTCTGTAGCTTTGTTACCATAACAAAGTCAAATGATATTTTTTAATCTTGGTCAATTAGTCAATGTTACTCAGCCTCAGTTTCCACATCCATAAAATAGGATCAAATTCACTATTAACCCACCAGTTATCTTTAGTTCTCTGCAATAAAAAGTATTGTGGATGAGGGAAGAGTAAAGATAGACTTCCTATATGTAATTTTGTATTTGTTAAATCAAAGTATTACTTTTACAGTTAAAAATTAGAACAGTAATTTTTAAAGTTATTGTGAAGATTAAATAAACTGGATAAAAAAAGTTAGTTATAAATTCTACTTTTTCATTTTAAAAATGTAGTGCACATATGGAAATATCTAGAAACTTGATGCCATTTTGGAAAAAATGGATAATTAACTGGCAAATTTCTTCTTAATCTGAAAAATTCTTTATTGAACAATCAACATACACCTTTTCTTGTTTGAGAGGAGAACTTGTTTGATGAAGAATAGAAATGTGTGAACATTTAATGACACAATTGAAGTCTTTCTGGTCACAGCCAGGAAATTAAACTATAGCCCTGAGCATATATTATCAATCATCATCATCATCTGGAATATCCTTTATCTCCAGCTAGTGAGATTATCTGTTGAGAGGCAAGGCAACTGAAGGAGTTCACTTGAGCTCAAATAGACAGCGTGGAACCCTTTTAAGAAAAATTCGTGCCTAAGAAATATTCCCCTAAGGTATTAGAAATGTTTAGATCACATATAAATCCCTAATATTTTTATTCTCCACCAATAAATTTATTGTTTAACTTGAATAGTTAGGCTTTGAAGTTGTAGGTGTGGTTTTCTAGACCGTTTTATGTCTCTAAAATATATTTATTATGAAAATATTATGATAGCTATTATAGAGGGTCCATTTCAATAGACTTACATGTGTACCTCTATATTTTGCTTGCAAGTTTGTATTGGAGATCTTCATATAGGCGGTATAATCTTAATCTTTTCTTCTCAGGTTTAGTTGCTCATCTGAGAACTACCACACTTTTTTCTTAGAGTGCAGAGATAAGAAATTATTTGAAGAGGATATAATTTAAAAAATTTTGTAAGATACCTAAATAGGAGAATCCTAACTGTAAATTTTCTATTGTGATTGGTGTGGTAAAAGGAAAGAAGAAATAAGGGATGAGAGAAAGATACAGAGTTTAAAGGGTGAAGAGGAGAATGAAATCTGAATACAAACTGTAGGTTATCTAAATTCATTTAAATCAACTTAAATATGTTCTTGGAGTCTCTTCACATAAAGATAATATTCTGTAAGTTGAAAAAAACTGGTAACCTTTTAAGGTTAAAAATGTGGATTTTAGATGATTGTCCTTTCTAAACAGCCAGCATTTTTCTGTTTTCCTTGAGTCTTGCCTACCCCTATCAATCACAGACACCATAAGGCAGATTTCCTTTCTCAGAGTGGTTTCTTGGGCCAAGATATTTTAGACCTGAGTCCTATTTAAGAAGAAACAGAAAAATTATTTCCTTCAGTTGAACTCCTCCACATCTGCAGTTCTCAACTGCATAGCATTTCTTTAGCATAATGGTTTCAAATTGATTAAGGTCTTTTTTTTCACTCTCTGCATGTGGTAATGGGTCAAATTAAATGAGAACAGAGTTATTTCAGAAGTGTATCAGGATGTCTAAAAAAGATCTCTCTAGTGTACACACGTGCACACACACAAACACACACATGCATGCACATACACACACACACTGAAATGTCTTCATCCCCACCTCCCTTCACTGAATTTCACCAGAGGAATACAACAAAAATATTTTGTCATATGAAAACATTGTATATAGATATGAAATTTTCTCCACCCACCTAGAAATTAGATTCTGACCCAGAAAAAAAAATCTTGTAAACATCTTTAAGACCTTCCCTAGCCTTGGGAATTTTCCCAACCCCGGTCCTTTCCCCCAAATTTTTACTCCCCATCTTTCTCAAAATACACGCTTCTTTGGACATTTGCTCTTTTGCACAAATTATTAGCAGGCTTGTTGCAGCTGTCCAACTTGCAAAAGACCTAATTAAAAAGGCAAGTGGTGTAAACATATCCTCTCTGCATAGAGTGAAGAAAGGGCCAAACAGTAACTCTATTTAAAAGACCTAAAAATTTCAAATCCTAAAATGATCTATAAATATTTTGGGACGTATTGATGTGAAAGGGTGTCGACTCTGAAAGGAAAAGTCAGCAAAACAGGCTTCACGGAAGCAGCATGTTCACGTTTTCTTCCATCCCAGAAGGTGATATTACTGGATTTTTATAAGCTCAGAGTTTGGAATCTGGTGTTTCCTTAACTGGAAAAAGCCTGAGCTTCGTGTTTCCCCAGCATCAGTGACCCAACAAGCATCTGCGCGAAGAGGAGCTGCCGGCTACCTGCAGAGAGCGTTCTCGCTGAGCTTTAGAGTTCAGAGATTTCTATCTCCTCCTCTCAAAATGCAACTGGTTATTTACTTGTAAACATTTAAATTAGTTCAAACTGATGTGAAAACTTTGTCAGTGGGGTGTGTGTGTGTGTGTGTGCGTGCGTGTAGTGTGCGCGCGCCTGCCTGTCAGTGGGTTTTTAACAGCACTCACAAATCATCTTGGGATTTTTCCCTGCCCCCTCTCCCTTCTTTTCCGGTTCTCAGTTAAAGCTTTCGGGACTGGAATCAAGGACTTCAGCATGCATTGTGTTTCACCCTCCAGAGTTAAATAACATTCAAGAAATATCAAAGAACCTAACTCTCAATGACCAAATTGACTAAATTTCTGCAAGTTTTAAAAAGTATATGCCTAATTTATATACCTTGCAAAAAAATTCATACTCAATTATGATATTATGTAACATATATGTTCCGAAAGCCACTTTGAACATACGAAAAGAAATGTTTCAAAGACATCAAATAGCGTAAAACACTGTGCCGCAGAGAAGGAAGAAATGCATTTAAAGAACCGATGAAAATGGCGTGCAGTATAATTACCTCAAATCGCTGTTCGCTTGACACCCTGACACTAATTTTATTCAAGCCATTGGGAAATAAATGTTTTAAAAGCACTCCTTTCCGAATGGTGGAGCTGGTGGGGTCTGTGAGCTCGTTAAGGAAAGGAAAGGGTAAAGTTTCCAGCACGCAAAAATAATCAAATAATCCATTTAAAATAAGCGTCTATGTAGATCGTCAGCCTTCTATGCCCACATTTTTAACGCTTGCCCTGTACGTGGATTGATTTTTTTTTCTTTCAGCATTCCCTAGCCAGATGGATTTTTGCTACTGCAGATCAGCAGAGGGTGTCAGATCTTTCAGAGTGCACCAGGCTGGAACGAGCAGAGCTTCTTAGCAACTCTCTTCTCCGCCCCCCTCCCCTCATTCTCGCGCTCTCTTCCTCCCTCAGAAAACTCGCCCCCCGCCCTCCGCCCCCCTCCACGTAATTCCGAAAGAGCAGAAGAAAGAGAAGGAGAACAGGAAAAGAAGAGCTACTAAGCGAGAGCGAGAGCACAGAAAAGAAAAAAAAAAAAAAGCCTTAAGAGGACCGAAGGGGAGGAAAGGAAGAGGATGGACAACCACAAAACGCAGCGATTGCGGAAATTTTCCAGCGCCATTGGCTGGGCAGCGTGAGTCCTTCGGTCGGGCGTGATTTCAGCACCGGGGGGACTGGACAGCACCTCGGGGGGACTTCTGGGTAACCCGCAACCACAGCAAGAACTCCACCAGCAGCCTCAACAACAGAAGCCGCGGAAAACCCTGCTTTGTATCAGAGAGGCAAGGTCAGTCCGACGCACAGCCATGCACAGGCAGTGCGCCTGTACTACGCTGCAAACCCTCTGCTTGTTTCTCTAACATGCACTTGCTTCTAATTACTAGCATTGTTTCATTTCTGATCAGTGAAGATCAGTAGATGAGATTCTGTAAGGGTGTACTTTTAATTTATATGTATATATTTAACTTCTTTTTCTGTTATTTTTAAAGGGTTGTGGGGGAGTGGGGTTTTTTTCCTACTTTTTTTTTTTTTTTTTTTTTTTTTTTTGCTTGCCTTGCACTACGTGCCTGGATAGTTTGTGGATATAATTATTGACTGGCGTCTGGGCTATTGCAGTGCGGGGGGGTTAGGGAGGAAGGAATCCACCCCCACCCCCCCAAACCCTTTTCTTCTCCTTTCCTGGCTTCGGACATTGGAGCACTAAATGAACTTGAATTGTGTCTGTGGCGAGCAGGATGGTCGCTGTTACTTTGTGATGAGATCGGGGATGAATTGCTCGCTTTAAAAATGCTGCTTTGGATTCTGTTGCTGGAGACGTCTCTTTGTTTTGCCGCTGGAAACGTTACAGGGGACGTTTGCAAAGAGAAGATCTGTTCCTGCAATGAGATAGAAGGGGACCTACACGTAGACTGTGAAAAAAAGGGCTTCACAAGTCTGCAGCGTTTCACTGCCCCGACTTCCCAGTTTTACCATTTATTTCTGCATGGCAATTCCCTCACTCGACTTTTCCCTAATGAGTTCGCTAACTTTTATAATGCGGTTAGTTTGCACATGGAAAACAATGGCTTGCATGAAATCGTTCCGGGGGCTTTTCTGGGGCTGCAGCTGGTGAAAAGGCTGCACATCAACAACAACAAGATCAAGTCTTTTCGAAAGCAGACTTTTCTGGGGCTGGACGATCTGGAATATCTCCAGGCTGATTTTAATTTATTACGAGATATAGACCCGGGGGCCTTCCAGGACTTGAACAAGCTGGAGGTGCTCATTTTAAATGACAATCTCATCAGCACCCTACCTGCCAACGTGTTCCAGTATGTGCCCATCACCCACCTCGACCTCCGGGGTAACAGGCTGAAAACGCTGCCCTATGAGGAGGTCTTGGAGCAAATCCCTGGTATTGCGGAGATCCTGCTAGAGGATAACCCTTGGGACTGCACCTGTGATCTGCTCTCCCTGAAAGAATGGCTGGAAAACATTCCCAAGAATGCCCTTATCGGCCGAGTGGTCTGCGAAGCCCCCACCAGACTGCAGGGTAAAGACCTCAATGAAACCACCGAACAGGACTTGTGTCCTTTGAAAAACCGAGTGGATTCTAGTCTCCCGGCGCCCCCTGCCCAAGAAGAGACCTTTGCTCCTGGACCCCTGCCAACTCCTTTCAAGACAAATGGGCAAGAGGATCATGCCACACCAGGGTCTGCTCCAAACGGAGGTACAAAGATCCCAGGCAACTGGCAGATCAAAATCAGACCCACAGCAGCGATAGCGACGGGTAGCGCCAGGAACAAACCCTTAGCTAACAGTTTACCCTGCCCTGGGGGCTGCAGCTGCGACCACATCCCAGGGTCGGGTTTAAAGATGAACTGCAACAACCGGAACGTGAGCAGCTTGGCTGATTTGAAGCCCAAGCTCTCTAACGTGCAGGAGCTTTTCCTACGAGATAACAAGATCCACAGCATCCGAAAATCGCACTTTGTGGATTACAAGAACCTCATTCTGTTGGATCTGGGCAACAATAACATCGCTACTGTAGAGAACAACACTTTCAAGAACCTTTTGGACCTCAGGTGGCTATACATGGATAGCAATTACCTGGACACGCTGTCCCGGGAGAAATTCGCGGGGCTGCAAAACCTAGAGTACCTGAACGTGGAGTACAACGCTATCCAGCTCATCCTCCCGGGCACTTTCAATGCCATGCCCAAACTGAGGATCCTCATTCTCAACAACAACCTGCTGAGGTCCCTGCCTGTGGACGTGTTCGCTGGGGTCTCGCTCTCTAAACTCAGCCTGCACAACAATTACTTCATGTACCTCCCGGTGGCAGGGGTGCTGGACCAGTTAACCTCCATCATCCAGATAGACCTCCACGGAAACCCCTGGGAGTGCTCCTGCACAATTGTGCCTTTCAAGCAATGGGCAGAACGCTTGGGTTCCGAAGTGCTGATGAGCGACCTCAAGTGTGAGACGCCGGTGAACTTCTTTAGAAAGGATTTCATGCTCCTCTCCAATGACGAGATCTGCCCTCAGCTGTACGCTAGGATCTCGCCCACGTTAACTTCGCACAGTAAAAACAGCACTGGGTTGGCGGAGACCGGGACGCACTCCAACTCCTACCTAGACACCAGCAGGGTGTCCATCTCGGTGTTGGTCCCGGGACTGCTGCTGGTGTTTGTCACCTCCGCCTTCACCGTGGTGGGCATGCTCGTGTTTATCCTGAGGAACCGAAAGCGGTCCAAGAGACGAGATGCCAACTCCTCCGCGTCCGAGATTAATTCCCTACAGACAGTCTGTGACTCTTCCTACTGGCACAATGGGCCTTACAACGCAGATGGGGCCCACAGAGTGTATGACTGTGGCTCTCACTCGCTCTCAGACTAAGACCCCAACCCCAATAGGGGAGGGCAGAGGGAAGGCGATACATCCTTCCCCACCGCAGGCACGCCGGGGGCTGGAGGGGCGTGTACCCAAATCCCCGCGCCATCAGCCTGGATGGGCATAAGTAGATAAATAACTGTGAGCTCGCACAACCGAAAGGGCCTGACCCCTTACTTAGCTCCCTCCTTGAAACAAAGAGCAGACTGTGGAGAGCTGGGAGAGCGCAGCCAGCTCGCTCTTTGCTGAGAGCCCCTTTTGACAGAAAGCCCAGCACGACCCTGCTGGAAGAACTGACAGTGCCCTCGCCCTCGGCCCTGGAGCCTGTGGGGTTGGATGCCGCGGTTCTATACATATATACATATATCCACATCTATATAGAGAGATAGATATCTATTTTTCCCCTGTGGATTAGCCCCGTGATGGCTCCCTGTTGGCTACGCAGGGATGGGCAGTTGCACGAAGGCATGAATGTATTGTAAATAAGTAACTTTGACTTCTGACAAAAAACAAAAAGTGCTGCATGGCTCGCATGGAATCCACGCGCTCCAGGGACTCTGCCCGCCCCCGCGACTGGAGACGGCATCTCGTTCACAGCACCCACCCTCTTACCTGATAAGTTCCATCGTATCAAACTTTCTATAAACAAAATACAGTATAATCAGAAAGTGCCATTTCGCCATTATTTGTGATCGGTAGGCAGTTCAGAGCATAAGTTAACTGTGAAAAAAAATGTAAAGGTTTTATTTAGGACATTTGCATGGCTAGTCATCAGTCCATTTTATGAGTTAACAATGTATTTTGTTGAGGGAAGTTTTTAGGGGTTGTTTTGGGTTCTTTTATTTTGATGGTGATGTTTTATTTTATTTTATTTTTTTCAGGGGGTCTTTTTTTTAATACATATCCAATAATGCCTTCCATCTGAATGTAAAATAAGTACCCATGATTTCTATTATAGTATCAGTGTAATTATTTAAAAAATGATTTTGAGGCAGTTAAGCATGACCAATTAATGTCACTCTAGTGCTTAGGCTGCGATCCTATGGTAGCAATTCTGTGCTGGTATAAATCTTACTTATAAAGTAGGAAAAGAGAACCGAGGAAGCACGTGAAACTTACTAATTCTATTCGAGGATTTTATAATGGCATATTTTTTCAGTATTAAAGCGAAAATGTTTTCAACTCTGGGTCCTTACCTTTTTCCAGCTTCATATTTGCAAGTGGTAAATTGGATTTGCGGTGGAAGAGACAGGGGAGGGAAACGGTTGGGGGTAGATCCCTTCCTGAGCTACATTAAGGCTCTTTCTCTAATCGCCTTACTTAGCTTTTTACCCTTTAAGCAGCTCCTCTTCCCTCGCCCCCACCCTCTACCCCACCCCCACCTTCGCTCAGACTTTACCGGCTTTCCCCAGTCCATAAAGGTCTTGCCCCAACACTCACCCCTTCTTTTTTTCCCCTCTCCAAATGCAGCAGTGAATCCCTTTATTAATACTGGAAATCCCTCTCTGCTGCTTTTGTTGGTGCTGCCCACACTGCAGATATATTAAGGATGTTAGGAGAGATTTGATTTAATTGACTCTGCCTAGATAGGTCTCATTAAACAGAGTGGAGATTTCATTGGTCAGCACTCCTCAATGAAAGACAGACCTAATGACTGGCATTTGAGATGCTGCTGGCATTTTGAATTCAACATCTGCTGAAAACGGTAAAACTAATTAGTGCCCACCCACCCTCCCCGCCCCAGCAACTGCATATTGAAATTTGTTAAAGCACTCATCTTTATGGAAATTAATCATTATCCTAAAGAAGTGTTTCTCTCCCATCATCCGGATTTCTGGTTGTGGCCCAGCAATTAACAAAAACAGCTTCAACTGTTCGAATTTTATGAACCAATGTAACTCTGGCCTCAATCATATTCCTCTGGGATTTCTAAACAGCAGTTAAGCTACAAAAAGCAAACAAAACCACACATATTGATGGAGTCTGCATTCCACCACATATCCACCCTTGAGAAGTATGTCAAAAGACTGCAGACTATAGATTTTTTTTAAATATAGGATTATAAATCAGCTAGTGAAAGACCTCAGAGCAGTTGTAAGTAGATCTGCCATCTAGAACTCATATTCTAAAGGGAAGTGATTTCTCAGAACAGTGATGTTCTGGAATATGTATTATTTATTTTAACACTTTTTTAATAAAATCTTTATTATAAACCATGACTATTCCTAAGGCCATTCATCATTTTCTCTTTTGATTCTTTTGTTTGTGGACTGCATTTCATGACAGTAAACCTGCAACCTACTCTCCTCTGACAGATATTATGGGTTGTTTTCTATTTATTAATTTCTTACAGGATGGCTTTATTCTTTTTACAGAAAGTACAACTGGGTTCTCGGTAAGCAATCAACAGATTTACTTGTGATGGAAAAATTAGGGAAGAAGAGGCATACATTCGACAATGTTATGACCTTTAGAAAGAAAAGAAAAAATGACAGATGTAGAAACAACATCTCTGGTGGAAGGTGACATTTAATGGCAGATATCTAGTGAGGTATGTTAGTAATTTTGAAACTGATACATGACTAATCTAGGTCAGGAAACTAGAACTTCTCATAGAAGGTGTGCACAGAGGCGAGAACTTTTCTTCATTTTAATTGAAAAGAAATTACAGTATAGAAACCAAGGTTAAAGGGGTAAAATTATTTTTAAATAGTAGTTTCAATGGTTTTGGAGTATTCATTGTGTGCCACGCATGTGCTAAGTGATTTACGTAATTATTTAGTTTAATCTCCACAACCGCAGGGCAGTTAGTAAGATACTATTTCCATTATACAGATGAGAAAATTGAGGCTTAAGAAAAGTCAGCAGTAACTCTGGTCATACATGGTAAATAGTGGAGTGGAATTTAAATTCAATTTTCCTTGTACTCAAAGACCTTATATTTTGAGTGAGTAATCATGTACATTTACCTGATCAAGTTCTTAAGGCAATCTTAAAAAAAAAACGCATTTATGAAAATACTATGTAACAAATTAGGCACTCAGTTTGTATATTCACAGCCAAATATGTGTTGGTGGCCCTTTATATTTCCAATATTTCTTGCAGCAACAGAAATTTGCCCTTCATTCAGTGGAGGTAACTTCAGTGTGTTCTCCAAGAGTAGTATATAAGAAGACATAGCACATAAAAGAAAAGATGAGTGTGCTAAATGAGTTCATAAATTATAGATATTCAAATGATTGAAACTAAATCATCTATATATTGACTCTAAAATTGTAGGACTATAAGAATATTTTAATAAATAATATATGTTAAAATCTATGTACAAAAGATATCCAATAGTTTCATGTATAAGAACATTTGTTTATTTAATCTAGCAGGGTTTTATTCATTTTGATAAAATATCTCTGTAACAGTTAATTAATATACATTAGTTTTATACAAGTATATGTTAGTTTATAAGATACATAATACATTTGGTCACACCATGTAACTTTCATTTTAAAATACTTAGCATCTTCTCTTTGTTTTGTCTTTGCATAAAATGCTCATGTAACTATAGTTAATCATGTACATTAGTTGAGATGTCTTGTTTCTAGTTAAATCATTCTTTAGTTCATTAAAGTAAAAGAGATTTTAGTTGTGCCCAATGGAAAAGGAGGAAAGAAGGATCTTGTTTAGTTACATTGCCTTAGAGAAAGTAGTAGCTTCTGTGGCTGCTGCTATAACTAAGAATATCCTAGAATTTAAGTTGTTGCCATAGAAATTTATTGTTTAACCATTTTTACATGCTTACCCAAGAGGAGACTGAAATAGCTAATATAACATTAACATAACAAGATTCTTTGTCTTAACAGTATTTATATTATATGTACTTAGAATTGTCAGAAATTTTAATGTGTTAAAGTTATATTGGTGATTATAAAGACAGTTTGTTAATTTAGCTTTTTTGGATTTCTAATGTTATTTAGTAGGTAGAGAGAGATAGATGAATTTGCAAGGGTGAACATGGAAGTTCTGTTTATAATGTGTTAGTGTAATATTGAAAATAGTGGTTTCTAATTCAGCAGTCCTGCTAATTTATAAATCTTATTTTTATTTGTATACTTATTTAAAGAAAAATGGAAATATAAAATGTGCTAAATATTTAATTTTAGCATGTGTTAACTTTTGATACATTTCCTCTATTATTGAAATCTATTCATTTAATCTAAGAGATGAACTCTGCGTGATATCAACAGATATAGCACATGCATATTGAAGATTTTTAAGTTACATGATTTGCTTTAACATGGCCCTGAACTATAAAGAGGGCTAAATTAAATACCTTTCTTATAATCCCCTGTCATTTTCTTTCATCTATAGTGTTATCAAAATGTTATTGTAACATGAAGACATACAAGATTTTCTTCTTGGCATTGAAAAGAAATGCTACTAAGTGGTTTCATGAAGCCATCTATTAATAACAAATTTTGAAACGTGAGCTAAATTTGTTGTGACCTATTACAATTTGTTATGATCTACCAAAATTCGATCAGATTTCAGAAAAAAATTGAATAGTTAAGATAATAACAAATTAAGTGTTTAAAAACTACAGTTTTAAAATGAAATAAACCACTGAAGAAATCATCTTTGATGATTAAGCCCAGTATAACCCTTTCCCTCAACCGACTAGCAATTTCACTTTATTGGCTTAGACCTCAATAGCCAATTAATTACTCTTTTTCCACTTACCTGCTAAATATATATTATGTTACACACTTGAAATATAATTACATTTTATACTTGAACTTCACACAAAGGTTATTGGAGAATTACCTAATAGTTTGAAGACTTTTGAATGTGTTAGACATAAATATTCAATTGGCAACATTAATTGGGCACTTGCCACATAAAAAATATTATAGAAGCTCTCTTGGGAAAATAAGGCACTTCAACCCTCAAGTAGTTTATGCCCCACAAAGGTGAGATATATACATCATTGGAATTATAGACCAGTGCATAACTGGCAGTGTTTTAAGAATGCCACTAGAACATTTTGTGTTTCTTTCAAGTAATTTAGGTTTTGAATCATTTGAAAAAGTGTAATCATTACATCAGTTTTATTAGTCAAATAGATGAAAATCTTAAAACAGTGTTTTAAGTGATAGAAATAATTTAATTACTTCACTAGTCTTATTTTCACTTCTTTTTCTGTGAAATGGGAATAATTTCTGTTATTTTATAACTTCATGAAGAGTTTTCCAACAAGTATTCTAGAAAGAAATAATCAAACCAGTTTTTATCAGGACAAGTGAATGACTGATAATTTTTCAATTGTACTTATCTGAGAAATCAGACATGACATTAGAAAATTAAATAAAATATTTTATATTATAAGAAGTTTAGAAACAGTCTCTGGGCACTTAGGTTTGATTTTTGTTATTTATATATATAATAGATTTAGATTATAGAAGCTTTAATATAATATTGTATATAATTTTACAATTGTACCATAAAGCTAATAATCATCTTGCTATTTTTTTTTGTTTAGTAAAACGTAATATTCAATTACTTAGTAGTAATGTCCAGATGCACAAGTCCAAAGGTTTAACAAGCAGGAAGGAGTAAGCTAAGCCATGCATTTACTGACTTATATGTCTTTTTCTCTTTGCTTCCAACTCCATTTCTTGGCAGAAGAATACACGAATGAAACATGCTCAGCTGTAGCATATCGATAGAAAAAGTCAATATATAGTGAAAAATGAAAGTGCCTCAAATATAGATGATAAATGGCCACTCCACAGCATTATCAAAGAAGCAGTCTTTGCTTCCCAGGGAAGGAGGATAAGGGGAAAAGGGTCACTAGCACCATAAACAGTAATGGCTGTTACCAGATTCTGTGACATTGATTGTGCACTTTTCCATTTTAAATCAATATCTTGTTTAACATTTCCAAGCTGCATATGAAAAAAAAAGAAATTCACATCATTATGATAGTAATAGGATTTGGATAATATTCTGTGCTTATATAGAGTTTACTGCCTCTTCCATAAAATAATAAGATTACAAAATAGTTAAGGAATTTGAAACTATGCATTGCCTCTATACTGTAGTAGAATCTGTATATTTTAGTCCAGGTATTATTATTTATTAAAAAACCTGTCATATAATTAAAATAATTCTACATGACTAAATTATTATATCTGAAATATTTTGTTCTATTAAATATGAAATGGTATCATACAATAATTATGTACTAATTTATGTCCAATTAGATAAATTTTGTAGCGAATTTGATTCAGTTGTGAATCCAGTTAACTTTACTTGATTGGGCATATTTACCATCAGTGTGTTTTTTGGTAGCTTATACAGTAAATTGTTGGATATGGCTTTGTCATAACTGAGTTGATATTAACGTTAGTGAACTTCTCCATGTTTTTAAATCATGGATGTAAATTGGCTTAACTAATTATCAAATGAATCTAAAGAGATTGAAATGACTAAGTTACTTAAGTAAATAGTTTAATGCTGTTAATCCCTCTGTTTCCTCAATGACTAAATGTTTTCCTATATCTCAGCACATGCTTTAATGAGAGAGAGAACCCTTAATTTTTTTCTTGATCAGGAAATGTTACTTTTTTAATTTTTCAGCAAAACTTTGATTGGATGATATTTGTATTTTTCACCATAACAGTCAGCGCTCCAACAGTCAGATTTCATGATACAGATGGTATTTGGAATAATGAGACATTAATACGTAAAAAGTAGAGTATTCCAGGAGGGTATTTTATCTTCTGGTGTAATATTATGAGAAACAAGACTTGAAGCCGAGAAACTAACAGCTGGAAATAGCAGTAATCTCCAAGAATTGAATTACATGGAATATCATGTTACTGTGTTTTTTTTTTTTTTTTTTTTTTTTTTTTTTTTTTTTGAGACGGAGTCTCGCTTTGTCGCCCAGGCCGGAGTGCAGTGGCGCGATCTCTGCTCACTACAAGCTCCTCCTCCCGGGTTCACGCCATTCTCCCGCCTCAGCCTCTCCGAGTAGCTGGGACTACAGGCGCCCGCCACCAAGCCCGGCTAATTTTTTGTATTTTTAGTAGAGACGGGGTTTCACTGTGGTCTCCATCCCCTGACCTCGTGATCTGCCCGCCTCGGCCTCCCAAAGTGCTGGGATTACAAGCGTGAGCCACAGCGCCCGGCCGTCATGTTACTATTTTAACTCAAAATTTATAACATCAAATTAAGAAGAAAGTAAGATGAGAGCACATTTGAACATTATTTGCATGAGTATGACATTACTAATAGCCAGTTGAAAGATTTTTATGCCACAATTTTTTACAAAATAGAGCCTTTTTTTCAGTATTCTTTTCATGGATAGCTAATATTTTGCCTATTAAATTTCCATCCCTGCAAGCCCAATTTACGTATTTGATGAGCAATTAAATCCTTATGTCGGCGAAAAGAGTCAAACTCTGTAAAATATTTTAAGAGATTTATTCCGAGCCAAATATGAGTGACTATGGCCCATGACACAGCCCTCAGGGGGTTCTGAGAACATGTGCCCAAGGTGGTCGGGGTACAGTTTGGTTTTATATATTTTAGGGAGGCATGAGACATCAATCAGATACATTTAAGAAGTACATTGGTTTGGTTCAGAAAGGCGGGACAATTCAAAGCGGGGGCTTCCAGGTTACTGGTAAATTTAAACATTTTCTGGTTGACGGTTGAGTTTATCTGAAGACCTGGGATCAATGGAAAGGAATGTTCAGGTTAAGATAAAAGATTATGGAGACTGAATTTTATTGTGCAGATGATTCTCTCAGATAGCAGACTTCAGAGAGAGAGCAGGTTTGTAAAATGTTTCTCATCAGACCTAAAAGGGTGCCTGGCTGTTAGTTGATTATCCCTTGGATCTGGAAAGGAAGGAAGGAAAACAAAGCGGAAAAGGGATTCTCCATAGGATGTGGATTTTTCCCACAAGAGATTTTTACAGGGCAATTTCAAGGTATGGCAAGGAAATATATTTTGGGGTTAAATATTTTTTTCCCTTGTCTTGTAGTGTTATGCCAGAGTCAGACTGAAAAGTAAGTCATGATATATAGGGTCAAATAAAACCCATCTGATGAGAATTTATGATTTGTAGGGCATGACTCCGTAGACCCCTTAGGTAGGAATTTGGGCAAGATAAAAAATTCAGAGCTTAGTCCTCACATAGACTGGAAACAGGGTTATTCTGTTTTATAAATTCAGGATTTTTAGTTCATAATATATGAAACTAGTACAACATACTACCAGAAGATAAATTTCAACCTATATTTATGTTGTCTTTTAAACGATGAATGAGAAATATTTTCACTACAGCCTTTAAAATAAAGTGAGTTCTTCAGAATACAAGTGTCAGTAGTAAATGTATCATATAGCCCAAAATGTTTCGAGGAGCCAACATAGCATTATGTTAGGGAGCTACATCTTAATTATACCAAATTCAAAATACGAAAAGGAACAGGAAAACAAGTGGGATGATAGCAATTTTACTTTGATTGATAGAACAACTATATATGATGCAAAAATCCCACTACTAGGTATATACCCAGAAAAAAAAAATCAGTTTATTGAAGAGATATCTGCTGTCCCATCTGCAGTATTTACAATACATATATTTATTGATCATTTACTATATACTGGACACTTATGCGGAGATATTAAAGCTATACAGAACAGACTATGCTTCTGTTTACCTGAATTTACATTCTATAGAGGATTACAGAAGAACAAAAAACAATAAGTAACAGATAACATAAACTTGAATACTGAAGAGCTATGAATGAAAAAAATGATCTCCTCCTTTCTTTTAGGGTCATCAGAGAATTTCTCTCTGAGCAGATAAGACTCGAATTATGTGAAAAATGATAAGAAAGGAACACGCATTTTAATATTTGGAGCAACAGAGATTTTGGAAAATAAATCACCAAGTACAATATATTGTAATTTAAAAATGTTTGAAAACTAAAAAGGAAAATTGGCTGAAGTCTGGCCCCCATAGCAGACAAACATAGAGAGGCAAAGGTAAGCCAGATAATGCTTTATAGGTTATAGCAAGTAATTTAGATTATATTTCAAGTGTAACAGAAAGTTTCAAACTCACAAGTGATATGATCAAAGTAGTATATTTAGATAACCTTTTAGGCTTTTTAAAAAGTGGAATGAATTATGGTGTCAAAGTACAAGACAAACAGCTACTGTTGTAGAGTTTGGGTAAGAGATGATGGTATCTTGGACAATAGTGACAGCAGCGGAGATGGCTGGAGGAATATTGTTGCTGTGGGGACTAAGAAAAGGAAAATAATTTTGTGATTTTTTTTTTTTAATCAACCGACTTGACTATGCCTTTTATTGAGAGGAAAAGGCTGGAGGAAGCAGGTTTTAGTTGTAGAGTTAACTTTAGTATTTACATTTGAGATTGCCTATTTACATATTCTGGGTAGGCTACTAATGGGCATATGGAACTCAAGGAGCGTTTAGGAAGTAAAATATGGACTTAGAATTTAGCATTATTCTTTTATTGATGGCTACATTTTACAGATTAAAAACTAAACCTTTGGTTGCATTTAACTGGTGTACTTTATCTTCAGGGAAGATTTATTGAAAATTAAATGTAAACTTGTTTTTAGACACAACTAATATAGAAAAGGTATGAAGCATAATTGATATCTGTAATATCTGTAATTTTTCCCCAAACCAGAAGTTAGTAAAATATTATTTTCTGAAAATCAAGTAAAAACAGCTAAAATTGTGTGGAAAAGGATGAAAATAGATTGTGACGTAAAGGTACAATGTAAAGCTTAACTTGAAACGCTTAAGTTCTGCTTTAATAGGCATATTTCAGAATGAAAATGAAGTAACTAACCTTATCCATTACCACTGACTAAAGACTCAGACTTTTATTTTCTAAGAGGAAAGATTTCTGACAAAGAAAGCTTATCTTTAGTAATCAACACAAGAATGAGAATCAGATTACTTTTATTTGGTAGTTAGTTAAATGTTGGTCTCTGTTTTGGAAGGTTTTTATTTTACCTTTGCTTGTATACAACTCTGTGGTTTGACAAGCTCTTCAGAAAACATACACAACATTTGGTATTGAGCCCAAACTTTGTGTAGGCAGCACAATTTTTGTTAAAAAATAATGTTTTCTTTATAAAACCATTTATGTGCACATTCAGCTCACTATCATTAACTGTCTCTAATCCTTAACAACCTAAGTATAATTGAACTTAATCTTCTAAGTAAATTGTGATTACTTTTTTTTTCTTAATTTTAGTACTGCTGTAATTCAGATAATAGTTTTGGATATGATATAAGAACAATTTTTCCCCTTCGTAAAGCTCTGAGTAGCTTTAGTTATTTCTGTATAGATTTGATACCATGTTGTAAATACCCTGCTTATTTTTTAAAAGAAAGTTAAAAGCTGGATGAAAGCACTGGTTAGTTTCTCATAATACAGCCTCATGTTACTACAGAGTTCAAAGCCCTTGGAATCGTTTGGGGGTCCACAAAAATGCACCTATGGGCAGAGAGTCTTGATTCTGGATTATGTTCTCCTCTAACTAGTTCTGTTAGGCAAGTCTCTTGATTTTAATAAACCTCAATTTTCATATTTACAATGAGACTGTTGGACTAGAATCAAATTGTCAGAAAACATTTTTTGTAAGGGGACAGATAATAAGTATTTTGGGTGTTATGGGCTAAGATGCAAAATCAATAATATTATGTTGTTATTATGTACGTAAGTATATTATGCAGATATTATGTGTAAAATAAGAGAGAAAACAAATTCCCAAACATTTTTATTGGCAAAATTTAAACTTTATTTACGGGCACAAAAATTTGAATTTTATATAAATTTTATGTGTCACAAAATATTATTTTTAAATTTTTTTCAAGCACTTAAAAATATAAAAGCCATTCTTTGCTCACAGGGAGCATAAAATCAGGTCTGGTATCAGAATTGATCTGGTATCAGAATTGTTCTGGTAATTTGCCAATCCCTAGGCTGAACTAACCATAAGGTACCTAATACAACTCAAATTGGATTTTTATTATATGTTCATTAAAATGTCTTCAAAATATTTTACTTTATACAAATTGTATAGAATTTTCAAAATTATATAGAATATTTGTACATATATTTTCCTACTCAATTTATATATTTAAAAAATTATCCCAGTTAATTCATCCAAATATTATTGTAAATGTAGTATAAAAGTAGGCCTGGAATAAAACCATGGTTGAAGAGGATTATAGTGAATTAATCATATTTGATTAATTGAATGTTCCTAGGAGTCATATATCAGTTAAATTTCTCGATTTTGCCTCTTAGTGTACATGCTTGAGCCCACTCTCCAGACTCCTCAGATATTATTATTTGGAAGCTGCTGATTACCAGCTTCAAGTTTTTCTATCTATTGGGGGACTGCTTGTCCCTGTGGCCAGCTGCAATCAATTATTTTAGAGAGACAGCTAGCAACTGCCTGACCATCACATGATGGTCACCTGACATTACTGGTGTAGGGTTGGGAGGGGGAGGTCTCTCTCCTGCCCTGCTCCTCTCTGACTAGCTACCTGCTTAGTAACCTGTAACTGTACCATTTCTAATAATAGCTCTTGGAACTATCAACTGTGTGAACTTAACCAAGTTACTAACCTTATAGCATGTCGATTTTCTTACCTATAATACATGAATGACAACAATAGTACCTACCTCAAGCAATATAGTGAATATATCAATATGAATATGAATGTG
The DNA here is from genome assembly GCF_028858775.2 of Pan troglodytes. Taxonomy (NCBI): domain Eukaryota; kingdom Metazoa; phylum Chordata; class Mammalia; order Primates; family Hominidae; genus Pan; species Pan troglodytes. The sequence goes on along the minus strand of NC_072412.2, from coordinate 89,529,947 downwards.
AAAGTGTCATGAAAGAGAATATAGTAATCCTTAAAACAACCGTTGAGACATTATGAAGTTTCAGAAAGAATTAGCTATTTATTAATTGGAGAGAAAAATTTTATAATTTTTAAAAATCCTCAAAATAATCCTATCTGGTAGGCAATTTTTAAAATCACTATTTTATAAATAAAGAATCAGGATGAGAAAGCAACTTGCTCAAGAGTACACCGCGAAGTGTCAGAGCCAAAATTCAAATCCAGGACTGAGGGACTTAAATGCATTTTAACTTGATGAAAGATTGTCAGTGTCTATCCACCTAAATCTTCTGTGACACTTTTCTGACACCCACATGCTTGTTGTTTTTCCTGGGATGATAGGTATACAATGCTATCTTGTAGTCATATTTCACCATTCCATATCTACCATGAAGTAAATACATGATTTTTAGAATATAATACAATTAAATTCACATCCTTCCTCACTTGTTCTACTTATTGGGCAGTAACTGATACTCTAAAATGTCATTTCTCTTCCTTCTGTGCCTCTACCAACTAAGCTTCATCTAAATCTCTTCATGGTAGCTGATTTTAGCTAGTCTATAGAAAGAAACAAAAACACCTCAAACTACATAGCCCTAGGATGTTATGAAATGGTTTAATAATTTTTTTTTGCAAGAGATGTGATGTTTTAAAAAATTTAATAGCAGTGTGGTAGTTTAAACAAGTGCATGTTTAATCCTAGCGTTTCAATGGGAATGTTTGGCAGAAATAGTGCTTCTTATTGCATATCAATAAAATATGCTAAGGAGCCAAATCATCTTTTTTTAAATCAATCAGATATTTTAAAATTTATCTTTCTCAATCTTTATCTTTAAAAATTTTTTATTTATCTGACAAATAGTATTGTATATATATTTATGGGATACAATGGGATGTTTTGATATATGTATACGTTGTTGAAAGATTAAAGCAAGCGAATTAACATATTCATCCCCTCACGTAGTTATCTTTTTTTGTATGTGGTGAGAACGTGTAAAGTCTACTTTTCTCCATCACCTCGGCAAATGAGACTAGAGGATTTTGCTTTTTTATCACTTTCCAGTTGTCCTATAGTATTGGAAGGGAAATTCTGACTCCTGATTGTACAACAAAAATTCTTCCCCCACCAGGCCGGGCGCGGTGGCTCACGCCTGTAATCCCAGCACATTAGGAGGCTGAGGCGGCGGGCGGATCACGAGGTCAGGAGGTCGAGACCATCCTGGCCAACACAGTGAAACGCCGTCTCCACTAAAAATACAAAAAATTAGCCGGGCGTGGTGGCCGGCGCCTGTAGTCGCAGCTACTCAGGAGGCTGAGGCAGGAGAATGGCGTGAACCCGGGAGGCGGAGTTTGCAGTGAGCCCAGATCGCGCCACTGCCCTCCAGCCTGGGCGACAGAGCGAGACTCCGTCTCAAAAAAAAAAAAAAAAAAAAAAAAAAATTATTCCCTCACCAAATCAATTATAGAATTGGAACAACTATTGTATTTGATTTTGAAAACTCTGTATTAGTTGTCTTCAAGGGTCTTTGGTTTATTTTGCTTGGCATAGCATCTATCAATGGATGTACCTATAATATTATTTCTGAAATAATACTAATAGTCCATGCTATCAGCAATTCATTTTGCCTTCCAGTACTAAACATGAAGTGAGCTAAGATGTCAGAATATACTTGCTTAAGATGAAAAACATGCTTCCCTCTTATGACTGCTAATATAATCTATGTTGACTCTGCTATTTATAGAACTGTGGTCCGTGATTCCAAAGGTCGAAGTAATATCAAAACTCGTGGCCTCCAAAAAGGATTTCTTGATTTTAAAATTTAGACAAATACTGCATTAAATAACTTAAGTAATAGTTCTTATAAGATTTCAGATTATAAGAGTATGTATTCACAAAATCCAATACAATATTCTGTTTCTATGAGAAACATATGATATATTTCCCACACTTATTGGCCTCACAACCCATTACTCTCCTGTCATTCATATCACCTTTGTTTGTTTTTCCAGAACACTTATTAGAATTGCAGCCCAGAAAAAGTAATTGTCTTACATAACCAAGGGGGGGAAAAAAAAACAAGAAAACAGACTCAAACCTTAGAAAACTGAATTCACAGTGATCTAAAATAATAGGCTCACCGGCAATTTCTTCTGAAAGAAAACTAATAATCCAGGGAACAATAACAACAAAACAAAAAGAGAAGCCATTGCATTTATTTTCTGAGGCTCTCAGGCATCCCTAAGTCCAGTTGTGTGCCGTTTACCATAAAGAGCTTGGCCTTTCTTCAATTGTGCCATCTGTTGAAGCACAGAATCACATCACTACTTTATGACCTAGTGGTTCAAAATAGCTTTTGTTTCAAGAAAGAGAGGACATGTCATGGACAAACCTTCTCTATTAATCCAGCCCCGGAAGATTGATCATTTTAGCAGCTTTACAGAAATAAGACTAATTGGTCACAATAGTGTATATTTTAAAATTGCACAATTCGAAGTTCCCCTTGTCTTTAATGAGTTTGTCTTTTCCATACATAGATTTCGTAAGACTGACAAATAAAATACTATAAATAGGAAACTGATAGCCTACAACTGATTAATATGCAAGTTCTAAATCTGTAACTGGGTGACTTTCTCACTCAGCTTTATAAGCGAGTTTATTTCCTCTCATTTAGTGTGTTAAAAAGCTAATTGATTTTCCACCTGAACTTATCACTTAGGACTATGCTTAATGAAACAAAAGGTCAGTTTATTCTTATTTGCCACTGTTTTGTTAGATCAGTAAGCAAATGCTATGTGTTAAATAATTTACTTCCTACCTACTTTTAAAATAATTTATACCTATATTCAGAATAATAAACAGGTATTTTTGAGCACTAGAATATCCAAACACTTTAGAGTCAATTCACATTTTAAGTTTTCCCTGAATAGGTTTCATGTCTTATGTATTTTTCATTCTCCCTGATATATGGAGAATAATAGATAATTAATGTTCGTTGATTAAATTAACATTATGAGGATATTTATCTTTAAGCTTTGAAATATGGTAGCAGAGTGACAAGGCAAAATTTTACTTTCAGAGAATATTCAGACCACACTCTTCCCAAATCCAATACTGTGCACCACATAAAGTGTAATATTTTTAGTAAATATTTCCATTCCTAGGTCTATTATAAAGATAAAGACAGTAAGATTTCAAAGGGGGTGTATAACTTCATCTTTTGATAAACTAATCATACATATTTGATAGGTAGAGACAGAAATAGATTTATATAAAGTTAGATTTACATTAAATGATACATTAAAAGCAAATGAGTCACAGTGCTATAATTCACCAAAGATGTGGCTACAAAAAGATTTTTATAAAATTCTACTGAAGTGTTTCTGGAAAACTTTTCTTCATCCCGCCCCACACATAGCCTATCATCTAAGAATAAGTGCAGTATTACACCACGACCTCTGGGATACTGACTCATGAAGGATAAACAGGACAAAGCACCAATAAATAGAGGTCTATGTTGAAAAATAGGGAAATTTCATCTGTTTCTTTTAATTTGCAAGTCTAATAGAATTATGAGAAGAAAAATTGTGTGTTTGCATAGTTTGTTGAACAACTGAAGCAAGACCTTATTATAGATTTAGTAAAACTACTTGTTAAGATTTAGGACTGGTACAAATGTTTTACACATTTAAAATTTGCCAAATGTTGCCTTATACAGGGCTGAAATAAGGGTCAAATATGTTTGCAAATAAAGCTTGAGTTTCTTACATAATTTTGAAACTTAAGCTTTCTTAACAATAGTTACTGGGAATTACTAGTTTCTATTAAATGGAATCAGATTTTGTTCCAAATTACAATAGATCAAGGAGTATTAGTTATTCAACATTGATTGGCTTTTCTTGATAATATTCTATAGTTCTTGTAATCCCTTTTGTATTGAAAAATAATCATAGTCTTATTCATAGGCAATTATTAATTATCATCTTTAAGGTATTACACAGTTGTTTTTAAAAAATCAGTTTTAGAAAAGGATATATAATTTATTTTTGTAAATCAATTGGCTTGTATCTTTGAGTTGCATTTTCTAAATTTGGGATTTAAAAACCAATGATTGTATCTGTAAATGTTAGAACGGTGACAACTGTGTTCTAAAGTTTGATAACATTGTACCAAAATCTGAAACTCCTATGAATTCTTCATGAAATCCTGTTTTACTTTATTTTATTTTATTGCATTAAAACATTTTGATAGATTCACATTAGCATTAACATTAAGGTTGGGTTTATTTTTCATTATAACTGGATGGAGGGTTTTTCTTTTTTGACAGAAAAATGAAGTTTTATGATTCATTCACAGTTTTTTTAAAAAAAAATTAAAGCAGATATACAATAAGAGTGTTTAATACATTTTGCTAAGATGATCAATCTGTGTTTAGAGACACCAAAAATATATAGATTCTCTACTAGAGTGCTCCTACATAATTCATGAATGCTTTGGGGAAAACAAAAAAATAACTCAACTTTGAGGGAGGAATCCACCATTAGTTGCTCACTGGGGCTCTGGAAAAGAGGTGGAGAATTCTCCAATGTGTGCTGTATGGATTAAAGGAATTTATGAAAATAAATAAGGGATCTCCATTGCCTTTGTGTTGGAAATAGAGCTTGAATCTTTCCAGTCCTCTGTTACAATATGACTGACAGCACTTGGAGACAAAATTAAATATAATTCTGACTCTTGCTGAGCAGCTTGAATGCTACTGCAGAGATCATTTTTTTCTTTCCAAAAGTATCCTCTGAGAGCAGGGCAAAAATCACAGGACAGTATCATTCTTTTGGCCCATTGGACTAAGGAGTCTTGATATGATCATTATGCTGGTTATGGAGACAAAAAATGAATCTCTGTTATTTCAATACAAGAAAACATTTTATAAATTGAACTATTTGATTCTATAAGGCTATAGAAGATTATGAATCACATTATTTCAGCAGCCTAACATTATGGTATGAATATTTAATCATTAGGTTTTTTTTTTAATATTAATGAAGGGGCAACTCTTTTGCAAAGATTATTGGTTCCATTGGTTTAGTTTAACCAGTAAGATATATGTTGGAGCTGTGTTTCACTTATATTAAGCACAATTTAGTTTTGTATTATATTTTTGTGTTACAAATTTTCATACTTAATGTTTCTTATGATTCTCATTCTTATCTGTTGCTCATAATAAACCTGAGACCTAGAAGATTGTTTTAGAATATATATTCTTATTAATTTTATAATTAAATACAATTCCTCCTTTAAGCCAACCCTAAAACTGTGCTCTTTAAACTTGTGTAAACAGGTGAAAAAGACCCAATAGGTCAATATTGTAGCTTATATTGAAAACTAGCTGAGAGAATGAAGAAGTTATTGCTTAAAGGGAGACAATGTCAAATTTAAGACACTTATGGCACTCTAAAACTGCAACCAGGGTTAAAATATATTATTACCCTGAGACATTAGTCAGGGAACCTGCACAGTTAATGGAAACCCTCAGTTTGACTAATTGTTGGCATTAAGACAGGAATTTCAAGGTCTATTAAGGAGGAAAACGAAAACTCATATGCATATGTGGTTTAGAGTGTATAGTGGAGTTTGGCAAGGGCATGGACAAAATGTTATGAATAAAAATAATCCCAGAGGTCTTATGAAAGTCAAGTGCTATAAGAGGGACAGAAAATAGCCAAGGATGTCCCAAAGAGAGCTTTTCCTCAGGTTAAAGAATGATTATTCCTCAGAATGACATATGTCTCTTTTATATGTGTCTTTAACTCAAGCTGATAACTTAGAAACAAATTATTAATGTTTAGTAGATTTCTATAAATTAGCTATATATCAGGAATAGAAAAGCTGAGCATCTTCTCTCTGAGCAGGAAATAGCATTAATACATATCAATTTATTTTTACATTTTATTTCATTAAAGGCATTTCCATAGCCAACAATTATATGGACTTACGTATATTTAAATTGTTTTAAAAAATTATAAACTCCTAGACCTTTGGGTAGTAAACGTAAACACATTTTTCATGTGATACCTACTGAATTAGACCAATGAGATGAATATCTAGAGTGTTAGGGAATACAAAATCCGGATGTCAAAATAGCCATTTACTATTTTCTCAGTCAATTTAAATCTCTGTCAACTCAGAATATGTTCCATTACTAAGCTGGAAAACATAAGAGTTTTACATTTTGGATCTTAACATGAAATAAATCATAGAAATTATTTTGTAAATAACATATAGGGTTGGTCAATAGAACTACTTAGTGGTCAATATGTACAATCTTTTGTTGACATTCATCGATATTCATAGATATATCTATATCTATACATCTATATTATCTATCTATCTATCTATCTATCTATCATCTATCTATCTATCTCACTCACTGGGCTGTAACACATCATCCTGGCTCAAGGTGTCTAGGCAGTAGGGGAATTGATCAGTCAATGGGACAACAGTGTTGTCATTCATAGACGTCTATATCTATGAATATCTGTGAATGTCAGTAAAAGACTGTACATATTGGCCATTAAATAATTATAAGCACACAATTATAAGCACACAAATACTACCTTTGAATGAATAAGCGCATTTGTACTGCTGTGCTAGATAAGCTTTATGAATAGTTAGAAACACAGATGATAAACATGTTTGCTTACAATCCTAGCTAACTCCTGTACTGATAGTTTGCCAGACTGAGCCAAGGTATAGAGAAGATGCCTTACAGCTGTGTATGCTGTAGCTATGTTTTATTAAACTGACTTTGTGACCTGAAATGATTTCTGCTTCTCCAAGTGTTGAGAGATACTTCCGTTAACACACATTTATTGAGCAAAAAGCAATGTGCCAGGTGTTGAGTATATGGTAAATAAGACAACCCAGACCCTCTCAGGTCTCTTGGGGAGCTCACATTCTAAGACATTTCCTGTCAAAATATCACTGGTGGATCACCTGTATTGAAATAATCAGTGGGTAGCCAGGCGTGATTACACCTGCCTGTATGTAGTCCCAGCTATTCTGGAGGCTGAGGCGAGTGGATCATTTGAGGCCAGGAGTTCGTGCCTGCATTGAGCTATGATTGCAAGACTGCACTTCAGCCTGGGCAAAAGAGCAAGATGAAAGAAAGAAAGAAAGAGAGAAAGAGAGAGAGAGAGAAAGAAAGAGAGAGAAAGAGGAAAGAAAAAAGAGAAAAAGAAAGAAAGAAAAGAAAAAAGAAAAATAGAGAAAGGAAGAAAAAAAGAAGAAGAAAGAGAGAGAAAGAAAGAGGAAAGAAAGCAAGGAAGGAGAAGAAAGAGAAAGAAAGAAGGAAGGAAAGAAAGAAAAAAAGAAGAAAGAGAATCATCAGGGGTGATTAAAGTACAGATTCTTGGGCAATGTCTTAAACTTACTGATTCACAATTTTCAAATTTCTGGCAATGGCCCTTTAAAAATAGCACCCTACATATTTCTTAGGCATTCTAAAGTTTACTCAGAATATTGCTGAGTAGTTATTTTTTAAAATAATGTGTTAATAGATATGCTGAGAGAATTACAAGCATTGAGAAAGGACTTGTAACACAACCTGAAGGGGTGAGAAGGCCTCCTTTAAGAAGAAACCTCTAAGGGTGACCTTCACAGAAGGCTACCTAATGGCACATGTGCTGTTTGGAATGACAAACATTATAGGGGTCTTCTAGGTAGCAGCTAATGCATAAAACAAGGAGGAGAGATTAGAAAGAGACTGGTATATGTAGAGAAATGCAAGGAATTTCTTTAGGTAGATAATAAAAAATCTTAAAAAGGAGTATAAAGAAGATGATTAGGTATAAAGTTATCAAGATCCTTGAATGTTACATTAAGGAAATTGGATAGTATCTGGTGTTTCATATCCAAATGCAAATAACATTAATTATTAAAAACAAGTCCAGAGAGGGAGACAATGCAGTATTTTTAACACTGATGCTACTCTGTTCCAGCCAGTCATTGCCATGGGGAAGTGTGGCATAGAATTGCCAGATTGTCCAGTCTTTCAAAAATACCCCAAAATCTGGTGTATTCATTAGAATTAGGTTCAGCTGCAAATAATAGTATATTCTAAAATAATAGTGTTTAAGCAAGAATGAAATTGTTTATTGCTCACAAATTAGTCTGGAAGAATGCAGTCCTGGGCTGGAATGTCAGCTCTGTTCCACCAAAACTACAGGAAGCCAGATTCTGTCTAGCTCACTCTTTCAGCATCCCTGGGCTGTAACACATCATCCTGGCTGAAGGTGTCCAGGCAGTAGAGGAACTGGTCAATACAATGGGGAATACAGTGTTGTCATTCAGATGAGGTTACTGGACACTGCCATAGGATTCTATTCTACATCTATATGCCAAGATGCAAGGAAGGCTATAAGATGGATTTTGCATTCCAGGTGGCCATTGCTCATCAAAAATTTTATTATTATGGATACAATGCAGTGTAGATATTGGGGGACCAGAAGCATTCTGTATTATCATATATCAATTCCTTCTGCATATCATTTATATATGCAGGATTAAGTATTTATCTATTATACATCTATATCATCCATCATTACTGTGCATGATTAATATTATTATTATTTGAAAACAAAAATATCTAAGTTGTGCATAGCCTCTAAGCCACCAATTTGTTTATGGGACTCTTTGATATTGGAAGTTATTCGATACTGTTTAGGAAGAGAGTAAGCCATTAAATTTATAGAGAAGGGATGTCTTTGTAAACTATTTAGGTCGTCAAAGTGCCTGAATTTGATAAGTAAATTCTAGAGTAAGGGAGAGAGAGAATTAAAAACTTACTCCCAGATTTCAAGTTTGATTTATTTGATGGATTGAGATGCCAACAATTTGGACAAAAAATACCAAATGGATCACTGGTTTGTGGGTGAAGATGAGTCCATTTTTATGCATCCTAAGTGATAAATCTTCTTGGAATACTATCGACATTTTGATATCAAGACTGAAGGCAGGGGAGAGGCTTGAATTAAACATATAGATTTAGGAATTACCGAATATTTTGAATAAAATTATTGTTATAGAAGAAATCATCCAGATGACACAGAAGCAATTGTAGACTGAAAAAAGCAGTGACAATAAGACAGAATACTGGCAAAGATGGTTATTCAGGAGTTAATAAAAAAGGTATAATACTCATCATTAAAATAAATAGATGAGAGTAGAAGAAAGTTTGAGTATTAGTGCAGCATATGTGCTGTAAGATAAAGGTCCACTGTGTTTGTTAATTAACAGTACACCAACTCAGTGAAAGGAGTTTTCTAGTGAAAGAAGCCAGATGCCTGTATGTCGATGAGTGAATGGAAGGTGTGGAAATGGATATATGTGATTACTTTAAATATAACTTTTGTGAAAATTGGATAAGTAGATATTAAACATAGCTGGAGAGTAAAGCAATTTCAAAGAAAAATTATTCATTGTTTTGGATAAATAAGAGCATATCATCGAATTAGAAAAAGAGACACTGGAGGAAGACTTTGAAGATACTTAAGTTGGATGTAATGACTAACTGACCAAGGGCTGAGGAAGAGGGAATTAAAGCTATAGGGGAATGGATTGCTTTTTAAAGGAAGAGATGTTATGGGTGTTGTGAATGTGTGTAAGTTTTAGTTTTGGGGACAGGAATTTAGGAAAGATTATTCTTCACTAATACAATCTTCATAACTAACTCGTTTTCTGTGAATAGAAGTGGAAAATGCAAATGGAAAGAATTCACAGAGAGATCTGAGGCTCCAGCTTAAAGAGGAGACAATAATTTTGCAATGATGCCAAACAGCAGAGGGATGTGTATGTGTCTAAGTATGTGTGTGTTTTAAGCTGTGCTTCAGTAATTGAATGAAAAGACACATGATAATGACCCAGATATGAGTTTGCTAAATCTGCATGGTGGAAGCATATAGTAATATGAGTGCTTTAAATGATCTTATGAGATAATTATTCAGTGAATAAATAGCTGAGTCCAAACTAGAGAAGAAAGGGAGAAAGGATATTTCAAATAGACAGGAAAAAGTTAAAACAATTGGGACAAGAGTGGTCTCTAAGAATTTGAAGAATAGATTTGCCAGAAATGAGCTTTTGAAAAACCTGATAGAAAAAGAGGTTGTAGTTAAAGTGAGGGATACTGTGATTTAGATTACTGACCTGGAGTATTCCCTGGTAATAAATGTGGCTGGTTGAACTGAAATAAAGGTGAAAGACTTAGGTGCCATATTCTCAAGGCACTTCAAATGTACTTGGTTAGTTGTTTTCTGGAGATGTTCCATCACTTTATAGAAAACTATGCACATTACACAGATAGGCCTGGGAGTTTGAATGTGTTTTCTGTTTCTTTCAATTATTTGATTGCTAATTACTGAAGGGTCACCTAATATTTCTCAATTTCAATTACCAGATGGTATAATTAAAATGACAAAGTTTATTTTTTAAAGATGTATTTAATGATTAATGAAAAAAATTCTATTTTCTTATGAGAAAGCTGTGGCAATTCAGAAACAATGTTATAAGTAGCAAGAGAAAGAAATAAACCTATTGCTATTTTTTCTGCTCAATTATAGATTATCAAATAAAAATAAATTGCCTTATACCTCCGTTTTGCTTCCATAGCTTGGTATGCAGAACAGTGGAAAATCACTAAGACACAGAGATGTAGTTGTAGATGTTGACACTGGTTTTACTTAGAGGTCGTAATGATCTTCTGAAGTTTCTCATTAACTAAAATCTGAAGAAAATGTGAGAGAAATTACATACATTTCCTCAACAGCAATTGAGAAATCCCGGAACAAAGGAAAAATGTGATTTCTTAAATTGTTTTCAAAGAAGTTGTTTCCACGCTAAAGATAATCAGTACATTGATAGCATTTCTCAAAATAGTTCTCTGAAGAGTTAGTATATTGTTTACACATTTAAAGAACACCTGTATCCATATCAAGAGGAAGAGAGCCTAATTTATTATAATTCTGAACAAGAAATGAATATCATAGAAGCAGAATCCAGGAATCTTCCCAAAGCATATGAATGGAAGTAAATTTCTTACCCTAAAGGAGTATTTTAAATAAACAGTGTGTATCAGCCAATGGTAGGGATTTATTTCTATCCTGAGTTGGTTTTGATAAAGATGTGAAAAACTAAACCACCAGTGATGTCAGAAATTTTAGGCCATGGAGTGTGTCTAAAAAAGCAAAAACAATGAATACACCAAGTAGACCATCGCCTGAAGATTTGGCTGCCAATCACATATTTAAAAATATGGTCATAATTTTATTTATTTTTATTTACTTATTTATTTTTGAGACAGAGTCTCATTCTGTCTCCCAGGCTGGAGTGCAATGGTGTAATCTCAGCTCACTGTAACCTGTGCCTCCCAGATTCAAGCGATTCTCCTGCCTTAGCCTCCCAAGTAGCTGGGATTATAGGCAACTGCCACCACACCTGGCTAATTTTTGTATTTTTAGTAGAGATGGATTTTCACCATGTTGGCCAGGCTGGTCCTGAACTCCTGACCTCAGGTGATCCACCTGCCTCGGCCTCCCAGAGTGCTGGGATTACAGGTGTGAGCCACCATGCCCAGCCAAAAAATATGGTCATAATTTTAAATCCAAATGTTTTATAAAGAATAAATATCTAAACAAGAAAAAACTATGTATACTTATATCCTCTTATAGACTTTTAGATTATTTTTCAAAGACAATATTTTGCCCCTGAAAAATATAACAAGATCAACTAGTTTTCATTTTTCCCTTTACTAACAATTATACTTCTAAATTAACTTGGGTTTTTCTTTGAGTTGTTCAGCATTTTGTGGTATTTGTATTTCCTTGTAGACCACAAATTATACCACATGGAAATTTGTCTAATAATCATTCTATTGTTTTGTAAGATTCAATTATAATTACAGATTTGTAAGATACCTTAGAGATTGGTCCAAATCAACATCCTCATTTTTAGATTTTAAACTGAGAAATTGTTTGTAAACTGCTCAAAACATTTGATTCTTTCGTACCTTCTAGTTTGAAATTCTCTTATTGCCAGAGCCTGGCTCTCCGAAATGTGGATGAAAAAAGAATAAGGGGGGTAGAGGAATAAACAAACGATAATGTTCAATGTCTATCTGTTTCCAAATGGTTATTTACAGTTTGGTTAATTCATCAGTTTACCTAAAAATACTTTATATGCAATTCACATGTGGCTAACAAGGTTGTGAGGTGACATTTTTCTTCTTAGTAGAATAAAGAGAAGACTTCAGTCACATTTAATTGGTATTAAAAATGGAAGTTACAGTAGGCACAATTCTCAGTTTTCTCAGATGGAAGAAAAAGGGTGGGTGACAGAAATCGTGGTTTCAATTATTGGGAGAAGAGTGTTGCATTGGCAGATGGCCATGGTTTATATGGCCTTTTGCTCCTGTAGCTTACAGTCCTTATTTTCACCCTCTGTTCCACATTCTGCAGGACCCTGAAATCAATATTGGTGGTTTATAAGCAGAGAATCTGTGATTTCATTGTGTGACAGGTGGAAGAAGTCGGGAGTAGAGAAAGCCCCAGTCTTACTCAAGTGGCAGAAACATTCATTTGAAACGTTACGACCTTATTTAATTTTCCCAGCAATAATTGATTGATATATTTCAAGTGTGCCAATTATTTAAGGTATCATACTACTTTTGACAGCAAGCAAGACATATTAATGATGAGATATAAAGATACATAGAACTTATATAGAACTATACCTGTTGATCAGTGACTAATGAATTACTTGTACAGACCTGTATATAAGTTATATAAAGGGCTTTTGTGAAACTGTGTGAAAGGACCTAAATCCTTATCATTTATAAACATTATTTATCTGGGAAAATGTGTCCTGTGTACTAAACAATATAGATTTATAAGTAGGTTCTTTTTTTAAACAATGCTCATATGCAAGTTAGAGGTTTAAAATTCATTTATTTATTCAACATAGATTATTCTAGAAACTGGACATATATGGTCCTATGGTTAAGTTGCTTACAGATCAGTAATCGTCTTATTCATATTTTCTCCATTGTTTATTACATATAATCGTATATATGCAAACATCATTGAACATAATTGTATAATTTCTAAATATATTTTCCCAAGCCAATCAGTTAATTTTCTTATATGTAACTTGGTTAAAGTTGGAGAGGGTAGTGGGGATGGTGGTGTGACTTTCTTTTTAAAGTAGTATTAGTTGGCATGTTTTTGGAGTTTCATTAAATCATCAAATATTTACTGAAAGCCTAAGGTATGATTGGCACAAGACATATCTGTGTGTAAGTTTGTATGGAATTATTTGCTTGAAAACGTGAAATTATCAGATAGTTCCTGTTTTCAAGCTAACGGAATAGGGGAAAAATAAGTGATATTTCCATAGGAAGTAAAAGAACAGGTTTCCAGAACTGAAGTCATTCCATACCTGGACAAGCACATACAAGCAGCTGTCAGCCACCGCTTTCTTCTAGGATTACTTTAGTCCAACATGTTATGTTTTTCTCTACTTGATGGGAGTAACTCTTTCCAAACTCCCTTTGTGTTTTCTAGTAAATATAAATTGATAAATAATAAAAATATTTATATTTTAGTGGTAATTATATGCAAGAAATAATGGTAAATTTGTAAATATCTCAAGGTAATGCTTGAGTCATAAATTTTTACTTCAAAGATAGCCAGGTATTGTTCTCTATATTCTTTCTTTAGAATACCAAACTTCAATATTTGTTCTAAAATGATGATCTGTGTCATGGTTGGGAAGGTTTAGCTCTCCTTTTTTGAGGGCTTTTTTCCTAATAAAGTATGTTAGCAAAGTGTGCCCTTCTTTAAAAACCAATATCTGCCTCTTATATTTCTCTTTCATAGAGCAATTGAATTACTTTCAAACAGTCAATGGTGATTGACTTTCTTCTTGGTGGTGCCCTTTTTTAAAAAAAATAGTATTTCAGGTTAATTTCTGATGTTCTAAGGTTAATTTGCATTTGCCCTTCTCAAATTATTTTATTAAATTAATTATTGCCCCTATAGTAACAAAATAGAAGCAAATACATTTTCAATGGTGCTATACATGATTTTACAGATAGTAACTTTTTAAACACTGCTCAATGACACACATTATGTGATGGCAAAATGTTAGTAAATGTGAATATAATAAAACTTATTTTTACTATTACAAGCTACATTTTTATTTTCTCTAAATCTGTCAAGAGGAAAATTTGAAAACTTCAGTTTAATTTATGTGCTAATAATGTTAACTTAGCACATGTTTTACATACAAATCAACTAGTCATAAAATTATATTGAACTTAAAAACCAAAATGACATATGCAGTAACAGTTTGTAATAGTCACAAAGACAGAATGGCTAAGTAAGGTTACCACAGAGAAGATATAATGGAGTTCATATATTGTAAAATAACCTGACCTACTTTCACTTTACTTGGAATATGTTAGGTGGAGAAGTGATAGAAGAATTGTGGCATTCAGAAAATTTGCCACTAGTATTGGAAATTGTCAGAATTGTCCCTACCTGGAAAAAATTACTTTGCTGATTCTGTATTTTATGAAATTGTTACCCTTTATCTCAGACCTACATAAACAAATATTTAAAACATTCCAAATACATTGTTACTCATTTTACTGAACAGCCCAAATTATTCTACACAACAGTGAATTTTGAGATTGCTAACGAAAAACTGGAAACCAAAATTGATATTCTAAATATCAATTTATCTTATAATATACCTTCCTAAATAAGGACATATGTATCATAACATGTGGTTCTCTTCTCACAGGCATCTTCCAATCTTCATGATATAACAATTGTTTGCTACATTAAACTAGAAACCAAATAATTTTATTCAGCACTCTTTTATATATAATAGCTATGATGGTGACTGAAGCCAATTTCAAAAACATAAGCTTCAGTCATACAGATTTCTTTAATAACAATACATTTTCCAACATAATTATTATGTATAGAATATTGTGATGCTGTTTTCAAGCATTTCTTGTAAGAGTCACTTAGTTTCCAAGAAATAAGAAAAATACATACACACGTATGTATAGATATGTTCCAGAAATTTTGCAGTTGTAGGTAATTTTTATTTGATATTGACTACTATACAATTTTCTATATTTTTTTAAAAAATTTCAATATTTAAGCCTTTCTTTCTGTGGTATAGTTACCAAAATGTTTTGTAAATAAGGAAGACACTACTTTTTTTTATCAGTGTTTATTAGTGTTTATGAGGGTATATTTAAACATTAAAAAATGTAACTTGGATAAAGTCAAATTATTTTTGTGGGTGATGCTTTAAAGGAACTCATGTATATAAAATGAGCTTAGGTTTTATGGTTATGTGAACTTATTAGTACTTTATGATATTATAGTTCTAAATACTTAATTTTAATTTTTCCACATTAGACATAAAACACACTGTACAGAGAAATAATAATATTTTATATATTTCAAATACAAAGAAAAGTAAGAAATGAGTTTTCATATTTTAGTATTAGAATTTGTTTCAGTGTCACTACTAAAGAGGAAAATACACATATATTAAGTCAAATGTACACCTAAAAATTTAATAGTTCAGAAATCAGAGTTTTTGTAATTTACTATAGACTTGTAAAGATATCTAAATGAGTAACCAATTAGGTAAATCATATCTTGAATATGTATTAGATAAAACTTCCGGTTGGAGAGACAATTTTATCATCAAGATACCCATAAAACTTTTCTTATTGACATATTTTACCATTACTTCCACCTTACTATAATTGTTTTATTCATTATCTACTCCCTCCAAATTATCACAAAATTTCAGAAAATGTTAAAAATAACTTTTCTTTAAAAAACACTTTGTTATTTTAAAATGATTGATAAAGGATGTGCTGGTACTTATGGGAGGATGGTTATGGATAGTGCAGACAATCTTAATATGAGTCTTGAACTTTAAAGCATTTTGAGTCAGATAATACATGTTGAAGTATTGATTTCAGGCCATAGAAATAACATTATTATAATATTACTGGTAAGAAATAATAGTGAGTAACTTAATGAGGATAAGTGCAAAAAGTAGGCTTGCCTAGTGGTTACCTAGACGTCGCTAGTCACAGTGCTCTTTGTAGCATAATTGGAGTTGAAGCAAATTGAGCAAAAGGCAATTAAGTATTAGAAGGTATTACAAATTTTGTTGGGTGGTAACATGCAATCACTATATTGTTTGTATAAGTAGAATACGTAACGAAGTCAAAATTTTTGAAAATACCTAATGGAATAAATAGAAAAAGGGCAAAGTAAGAAAGCTCTTATAGAAATGCAAGATAAAAGTGACTTACTTTTGAACTATATTTCTACTGGGACTTTAGCAAAAAAAAAAAGAATATGTCTAAGGAAGAATATTAAATTAATAAGCATTCTGAAAGTGGCCTTACTGTATTTTACCCATGTGATTCAATATGTTTTGATCTACTATTTACTATATCAAAGGATAAAACATGCATGTTTTTATTGTTTTAAATCGTGATTCTCAATTTCAGTCCTACTTTAGAACCACTAGTTAATTAGATGAAAAGTTTTATTTTGAGGTCACCAACACATGCCAAGATTTCTAATTTGTCCTGGACCTAAGGGTTTCCAGAGACCTGGGACTTTCAGTGCAGAACTGGGATGAATTTCTCTCTAAAGTATATACTCATGCTTTAAAGAGTACTAATATTTGAATTGATTTTGGAAATAAATGAGTTCTGTGTTTGCTTAACATTGTGGAGAATCAAATCTCCAAGAAGTACAGTCCTCCCTTGGTATCTGTGGAAGGTTGATTTCAGGACCCCCAGGAATAATAAAACACACAGATTCTCAAGTCCCTTATATAAAAATGGTGTAGTATGTGCATTCAATTATCTCTAGATTACTTACAATATCTAATACAATGTAAATGCTAAGTAAATAGTTATTACACTGTATTGTTTAGGGAATAATGGAAAAAAAAAAGAAAAGTCTACACCTATTTAGTACAGATGCAACCATCTTTTTTTTTTTCTTGAATGCTTTTGCTCTGCCATTGGTTAAATTCATGGATGCAAAACCCGTCTATATGGAGGGCCGACTGTACACAATTCTTTTGTTTTTGAAATGTTAATGGTTTTTCTTTAAAAAATCAAATTGCTTATATAATCTGTCTATACAGACTCATCTGACTCTCTCTTTCTCTTGCTTTTAGTTTCATATATAGCTAAGAACCTTTATCCTAAAATAACTGCTTTATTTATTGAGATAGGGTCTCACTCTGTTGCCTGGGCTGGAGTGCAGTTGTGCAATCAAGGTTCACTGCAGCCTTGACTCTCCAGGCCCAAGAGATACTCCCATCTGGGCCTCCCAAAGTGTTGGGAAAACAGGCATTAGCCACTGGAACCAGGCCTAAAATAACTACTTCAATTCTCTTGTCTATTTGAAGGAATTTAGTAATATGGTGGAAATGTTTTCCAAATAAAAATCCAAAACATATAGTTTAGTCCTCATTAGTATGGCAATATAGCATCAAAACTGACATTAGAAATGTCCTCAATAAATTTACATCTATTACTGCATAATTGCAAAGAACTGCATGTTTAGGATTTGAAGTTATCAAACAGAAATCAAAGTGTAAATCAGTTAATTTCATAAAGAATGTGTGTGATACATTATCATAAGCCAATAAATGTTTAAGGCATATTTCTCCCAGCACTTAGAATAAATATGATGTGACAATTTACTTAAAATATTTCCTAAGGTTTTATTATTCATTCAGTTAATAGAATTGCATAATTCTTATTTTATGCTTCCCATAAGTTGACTAGTTTAATCTGTATAGTAATTTGACATACATCCTCTTCTTGGCAATTACTCTGTGCTCAGTCTCAATCACAGAGTTAAGGAAGAAATAGCAGTAAATACACAGGTTCCTAAGTTTACTGAAGCTATAAGTTTCTATGTCATACACTTGTGAGATAAAGGAGTGATTTGTTAGTAACAAGCTTTTACATTTATAGACTATATTTCCTTAGCCACTTCTTGGAACTGAGTAATTCTAACTTAATTTTCCTCTCTAAATCAGATTTACTCTAGTTATTTCCTTTGCAGCATTTCAAGAATAACTATATTATTTTCCAAGGGAATATCTAATGGAGTCTTTTAGCTTGAATCTTTCCTTCAGGGCCCCATTTGAAGAGATCATCTGAAAAAATAACATTAGCTTCTCTCTCAACATCTTCATGATAGCACTTCTTCCAAGACTTAGCATGGAGGATAGAACACAGAGGTAAGAGGGAGTCACACAAAATAGTAAGGTTTCATTCTTATGTAGTCATTCCTTTTTGCTTTATCATTAAGTGATTGATATATATTTAATGTATAGATGTGATATCAATATTTTTGTTTCTTTACCCTATTTAATTTTCACAAGTGACAGAGTAACTGGATACTAATAAGTTCAATGTGTGCAATAAGGCTTATTAACTTGTAAAGCACCCAATCTAGTATTCTAGAAACCAGTGTTTAGAAAGATAAGTATTTTCCCTCAAATTTTACTTTTTACTACTAAAATGATAACTGAGTTTTACAGGTAATGAAATAAACTCTATATAATGTTGTTTTCTGCATTAAAACTTTTATTTTAAAATATTTATTAAGTGTGATATATAGTTTTGTAATCTTAACTAATCAGTTACAATATAAACAAAATACTATAAATTCTCCTCCTATTAGAATTTATTTCTTGGAAAATTTTAAGTGCTTTTCTTTGTAATTCAAATTAGAGTTTATCAGAATGTGAGAGACTGTAACACTTTTTCATATATCGGTATAACACAATCCTACATCTTGGTTGCTTACTATTGAATTATCATCATATATCCTAAAAATCGTATTTTAGATTTTTTAGTAAATTCATTGCCTACCTAGATATCTAGACTATGGTTTATTTTTTGATTAATAAACATTTCTTGAGCAATATTTAAAAATACTTCCTAAGATACATACATACAAGTTTTACTAGTTCTGTACCCTTTTAGTAAGGTGATTAATTTTTCTCAAGAGAACATTCGCATTATCCTGAAAAAAATATTATTTTGTAATGTATATCTTGACCGGGTTATTTCTTTTCTTTTATTTTCTTTTCTATTCTTTTTTTTTTTTTTTGAGACGGAGTTTTGCTCTGTCTCCCAGGCTGGAGTGCAGTGGTGCGATCTCGGCTCACTACAACCTCTGCCACCCAGGTTCAAGTGATTCTCCTGCCTCAGCCTCCCAAGTAGCTAGGATTACAGGTGTGTGCCACCATGCCCGGCTAATTTTTGTAGTTTTTGGTAGAGATGGGGTTTCACCAGGTTGGCCAAGTTAGTCTTGAACTCCTGAACTCGTGATCCACCTGCCTCGGCCTCCCAAAGTGCTGGGATTACAGGCATGAGTCACCGCGCCAGGCCTTGACCGGGTTATTTCTATTTAAAAACTTACATATAACATGCATGGGAGATCTGAAAATCAGGAGATAATTGTTTTTGCAATTCCTCCATATTACTTTAAAAATAGTACAACCCCATCTCTTTCTCTTTACCCCATATCCTTAATTTTACTCGTTTTCTCTGTTCCCCTTGAAAATAAAACTCCTTGTGAGTTTTGCTGCCTACTGTCTTCAATTTCTCTTCATTTTATCTCTAAACTCCTTCATCAGTCTTTTTTGTCTTTACCACTCCTCTGAAACTGCTCTTTTGAAAGTTACCGATATCCAACACTCTGTAAAATTTACTTGCTATTTCTCAGACCTATCTTACTTGAATTTAGCATTTGAAACAGATAATCATTTTTGTCTTTTTCAAATATTGGTTTCACTTGTCTTCCAAAACTTCAATATCTCCTAGTTTCCTTCCTGCCCCACTGACTACTTCCTCTCTGTGTGAGCCCGGGAGCTTGCTTCTTGCTTCTAAAATTGCTTCTTGCCCTTCTTCTCTTTTCTGTCTATACTCACCATGTTGATATTTTCAACAGTGCTGATGAAACTAAATACTATCTATACAACGATGACAAAAATTTATCTATGCAGCCTGGACCTTTTTCCTGAACACCAGACTCATACATTTGTCTGTAGAGTTGACATTTACACTTAGATAGCTAGTAGACATCCCAATGTACCATGTACAAAACTGACTTCTTAGTACTTCTCGAATCTACTTTTCTTATAGCCTTCGGCATCATAAAAATTGACAATTTGAGTTACTCAGGCTGAAGTCATTTATATCACTTCCCATTCCTTTCTTTCTCTCACAATTTGGGTTGAATACCTTAGCAAATGATATAGTTTGGATGATTGTCCCCTCCAAATCTCATGTTGAAATGTGATCCCCAGTGTTGGAGGTGGGGCCTACTGGGAGGTGTTTGGGTCATGAATACGGGCCCCTCATGAATGGCTTGGCACCCTCCCCAAAGTTTCTATCCGTCCTCTCTATTCCACCATTCTTGTTCCCCTAGTCTCCATACATGTATCTAGCAGCCCAGGACATCTTTTGGGGTGCAATTTAGATGATGCCACAACTCTGCTTGAAGCTATTAATTGTTGCCCATCATACATTGAAAAAAGGCGAAGGCTCACAAGACGTTACATAATCTGTACCCTAACCCTCTCTGATTCCATTTTCCACTCCTGAATCTATGTCTCGCTCAGTTACTGTGATACTGGACATCCTGCTGTTCCTCAGAAGTGTGAGGTATATATACCTTATTTTGCCACAGGACTTCTGCACTTCCTTTTATTCCTTCCTACAATTATCTATCATTAGATATCTACATGTCTGGCTCTTTCACATCTTCGAAGTCTTTGCAAAAATTATACTTTTTTTTTTTTTTTTCAGAGGAGAGAATGATTTTATTTAAGTAATTTCTACTTTTTACATAGCTAGTTTTAAAGTAGATAATACATAGTCTTAAACTTTATTTCCCCTTTATTTCTTTCTTTTCTGTTAGAGAATTTCTTTTTTTTTTTTTTTTTTTTAATTATACTTTAAGTTTTAGGGTACATGTGCACATTGTGCAGGTTAGTTACATATGTATACATGTGCCATGCTGGTGTGCTGCACCCACTAACTCGTCATCTAGCATTAGGTATATCTCCCAATGCTATCCCTCCCCCCTCCCCCCTCCCCACCACAGTCCCCAGAGTATGATATTCCCCTTCCTGTGTCCATGTGATCTCATTGTTCAATTCCCACCTATGAGTGAGAATATGCGGTGTTTTTAGGGATGTCTGCCATGACTTCTCCATCTAAAATTATAGTATTCAACTCCCACATACCCTGTCTCATTCCCTGCCCTAATTAATTTTATACCGTAGCATTTATCACCATCTGAACATTTTAGATTTTATGTGTTTGTTTTTGATAGAATATTTCTACCAGATATAAACTTTTTGAAGGATTTTTTTTTCTGCTTTGTTCATTGATGTATCTAAAGTGTCTAGAATAGTGCTGGGCATGTAGTCAGCACTTACTAAATAATTATTAAATGTGTGCATATTTAAAGTTTATATAACTTGTTTGTTTTTCAACAAGGCATGGAAAGTGGTGAATATAAAAAACACAAGATCTCTGTACTCACAGAATTTATAGCATAATAATAATAAACACCTAAGTTTTGGATGCATAGCTTTAAAATATTTGTGTTATGCTCCCACTTCCCTATGAATGAGGGTTCCTCTGCACCTCTCCTAAATCAGTTTCACAATTACTCAAAATTTGTTCAAAAACTTTTAAAATTGTGCTAAAATTGTGTTAGAAAATGAAGAAAAACAACAGAAACACTAGAACAAAAACCAATTATGCTCATTATCTCTATGATCTTGGA
This sequence comes from Pan troglodytes, assembly GCF_028858775.2. Lineage (NCBI taxonomy): Eukaryota > Metazoa > Chordata > Mammalia > Primates > Hominidae > Pan > Pan troglodytes. The sequence goes on along the minus strand of NC_072412.2, from coordinate 89,507,997 downwards.
CCTCATTATTATGTTTTAAATCATATTACTAGAATAAAAGTTCTCTTTTTTATTTTTTGGTTTTATTATTATTTTTAATTGGCACAAAATAATTGTAAGTATTATGGGGAACAGTGGGATATTTCAATACATGTGTACAATGTGTAACTATCAAATCAGAGTTATTAGCATATCCGGCACTTCAAACACCTATTAGTTTTTTGCCTTGGGAACATCAAAATCCTTTCTTCTAGCTATTTGAGAATATACAATAAATTGTTAACTATAGTTAGCCTATAGTACTATAAAACATTGGAACTTATTCTTTTTATGTAACTCTACTTTTGTAAATGATAACCAACCTCTAGCTAGTCTCCCTTCCTCCTACTTTCCTGGTCTCTAGTAACCAGTCTTCTACTCTCTACTTCTAAAAAAACAACTGTTTTAGCTTCCACATATAAGTTAGATTATGCAGTATTTATCTCTCTGTACCTGGGCTGATTTCACTTCACAATGTCCTCCAACCTCATCCATGTCACCACAAATGATAGAATTTCATTCTTTTTGTGGCTGAATAGCATTCCATTGTGTATACTATACCACATTTTCTTTATTCTTGTTGTGACGGATACTTAGGTTGATTTCCATCTTGGCTATTTCGAATAGTGCTATAATAAACATTGGAATGCAGATAACTCTTCAACATACTGACTTCCTTTCCTTGGGATATCTGCCCAGTAGTGGGATTGTTGAATCATATGGTAATTCTATTTTTAGTTTTGTAGGAACCTCCATACTGTTGTCCATAATGGCTATACTAATTTGTATGTGTGTATTTTTACAGGCCTATAATTTCTCCAAGTCTTTAAAGATTTAAGTTGTTAGTAAAAAAAAATACATCAATTCATTCAAAAAACATTTTTTAATATATGTTTTATGTGCCAAGCTTTTTGTCAGGCATGGTGGCAAAAGAGAATAAAATGCAGGCCAGGTGCAGTGGCTCACACTTGTAATCCCAGCACTTTGGGAAGTCAAGGCAGGTAGATTACCTGAGGTCAGGAGTTTGAGACCAGCCTGGCTGACATGGTGAAACCCCGTCTCTACTTAAAAAAAAAAAAGATACAAAAATTAGTCGGGGGTGGTAGTGGACGCCTGTAATCCCAGCTACTGGGGCGGCTGAGGCAGGAGAATCACTTGAACCCAGGAGGTGGAGGCTGCAGTGAGCCAAGACTGCCCCACTGCACTCCAGCCTGGGCAACAAGAGCGAAACTCCATCTCAAAAAAAAAAAAAAAAAAAAAAAAAGAAGGATCCTTGTTCATAGCATTCATGTCTCTAATGGTAATGATAATGGCCAATGTAAGTATAAAATTTCAAGATTGGAGTCATATAGACAAGCTAAAAAGTAACAATACTGAGAGTCATTGAAATATTTTGAACAGGGAATCAATTAAAATTATTTCTAGTTGTATATATCATCAAAAATGAAGAACTAGAAGAAGGAATATACTAATATTTCACAAGAGTATTAAATCTGATTTTAAGTGGTCAAAATAAAAAAATTAATATATAAGAGATATATGGTGGATGTAGAATCTTAGGGACTCAGAAAATGATTATACATGTATGGAGAAGAAAAACTAGAAGTCAGAAATGACCCAGGGCTTTGATCCTCGGCAGAGATATCAACAAAGACAGAGAAGATAATGAGCTAGCTGTGGGGTAAATGGTGAGGAGACATGATGAATATAATTTAAATGAAACTATAAATATAATGAATTTAACAGGCACAATAGTCTGTTCTTTCATGTAGGCAGAGAAGGAAAGTTAGAGGCAAAACACATCTTTGGGGGTGTACTGGGAGATAAGAAAGGAGAGATTTTAAACAATGAGTGAGAATTGCTGATAGTAAATACATGTATAGAATAATCAAGAAGAATATGGAATTGTACCACTGCACTCCAGTCTGGGTGACAGAGTGAGAACTTACCTCAAAAAAAAAAAAAAAAAAAAAAAAAAATAGAGAAATGGCAACAAAAGTTATTAGTAACTATGCAGAAACAAATTTAAAAATAGAAGGGTGTATTCAACCAGAAGAGTGACTTTCTTTTTTCAGACGTGGGAAGAAAGGAAGAGAGAAGACGGAAGGGAGGAAGAGAGACAGTAAGGGAGGGAGCAAGGAAGAAAAGAGGGAAAGAAAAGGAGTGGTAATGCTATAAAGATTATGCATAAGAAGGAGCCCAAATATAAAGGAAAAAATTTCCCGGAGTCCTTAAATACCTTAATAAAGGAAATTTGTCTGCAGAGAATAAGCGACCAGGAAAAGATTGGGAGCTTGAAAGCTCATAAGATTAAGCATTGCTGCTAGAGGTAGTGATTGACACAGAGCATTGAAAATTCAAGACAGGCCATTTGAAGCCCAAGTAAGCTATTTCACAAATGTTTTTAGTGATGTCAGTCAACTGAGCTTGACAGTTTGGAAGCACAAAGATATATGGTGAGGAGGCTTTTGAGGACCCAGGGTTGGCAAGGGCAGAATTGAATGTCTGTCAGGGTAGTGAGATTAACAAATAAGAGCAAGCCTAGTTATTTAAAGGAGTGGGCAAGAATTTAACTTTCATGGTCCCTAAGCAACTTTGCCATCATTGTTCCTTTTTCTCATAAAAAATTATATATTTGTGTTGATATAAAGACAAATATCTTGATAATATGTATTAAAACATTTTCTTCTTAGAGTTCAATTGTTTTTCTAACCATAAAAGAAGGTAAAACAGTTTATTGAATGTTAAAAATAGTGTGGACCCTTGCTATTGTGCTTACTGTGCCTAGTGGAAAAGTTTCCTCTGCTTTAGAAATTGTTATAAACCAGTTGAACTTCTTGGAGACTCCCTCTTCAAAATTATAAAACATCTGAGCATGGTGGCTCATGCCTGTAATACAAACACTTTGGGAGGCCAATGTCAGAGGATCGCTTGAGGCCAGGAGTTTAACACTGGACTGGTCAACATAGCGAGTTCCCATCCCTATAAAATAAAAAAATAGCCAGGTGTGGCCCCATGTGCTTGTAGTCCCAGCTACTCAGAAAGCTGAGACTAGGGGATCGCTTGAGACCAGAAGTGCCAGGCTGCAGTGAGCTATAATCACTCCACTGTACTCCAACCTGGACTACAGAGAGACACTCTGTCTCAAAATAAAAAAAAATTAAAAATAAAAAAAAGAAAGAAAGAAAGGAAGAAGAAAGAAAAAGAAAAGAATTCTATAACACTACTGAATTTTTAGTAAAGTATTGAGGGTCTACTGAAGCCAATGTTAGTTCTATTTCTTTGATCTACTAGGGTAATTTTGTTTTTAGTTTGTTTTATTGTGTTTTCTAAATTTTATTTTACCAAACTGGAGTGCTGTGAACATAAATGAGGATGTGGAAGTCACCTGGTTGTGTCAAATAAATATAACTTAAAGATGTATAGGTAATCTTAAACTTGCTAACGATTATTCTTTTCTCCCTTTTTAGGAAATGAATGTATTTGTTAATTGTGTTTTCAAAGGATTTTGTAGGTATGAGAACCATAGTTCAAGTGCAAAAAAAGTTATCCACAGGCCACCCGAATCCTAGTTACACTGGAGATGTTTTTCCAGTATAAATTTCTAGCCTGTCACATCAGAATTTCTGAAGGTGGAGCCCAGGAAATTCATTTTAACAATATCTCCAGATCATTTGTATGGACTTTAACTGTGGAGACTCAGATGTCGAGATGATTTATAAACGCTCTTGAAAGTCTAAGATTTTATAATTTTAAGATCAATACCTGTAAAAAAAAAAAAACATTGTGTGAACTAAGGCATTATTAGAGGTAAAATGGGCCAGTTGTCCAATTTGAGACTTGTTTTATCAACTGAGTACAAAAGGGAAGTAACTTCGTTTATTTCCCCCTTTATTCTGCTATTGAAGTGAGGGGAATTGCTTGTCAGTCACATATGTAGCCTAATCACTTACTGCCAGAAAAGTTTCCTAGGCGTGCTTTAAGTGTGCACAGAGATGCTACTTAGCAGGTGCCTGCGGAGTTGATGGCCCACATACTGCCTCGATCTGGGGCCTCTGGGATTTATTTGGTGCTTTGATGGTGATTAAATGGTGCCTGACTCTTTGTAAGGGTTCAGGAAACATCTTTGTTGTTTGATTCATTCCCAGGGAGTGACTTTGGAATAGGGGAGACTAGAGTTTATACTTCTGGTGTAGTTACTTTACTTGTGCAAATAGACAGACATTTTAAAAAATATTATCTTTTACATGAGAAGAGATACTGAGAAGGCTGGACTGTTATATTTTTATTCTTTAAAGAAAAATAGAATTTTTTCTGTCTCTAAAAATGGATTTTTTTTTTTTTTTTGAGATGGAGTTTCGTTCTTGTTGCCCAGGCTGGAGTGCAATGGCACAATCTTGGCTCACGGCAACCTCTGCCTCCCAGGTTCAAGTGATTCTCTTGCCTCAGCCTCCTGAGTAGCTGAGATTACAGGCATGGGCCATCATGCCCAGCTAATTTTTGTATTTTTAGTAGAGCCGGGGGTTCTCCTGACCTCAGGTGATCCACCTTCCTTGGCCTCCCAAAGTGCTGGGATTACAGGTGTGGGCCACTGCGCCCGGCTAAAAATGAGTTTTTTACTTTGTTGCATAATATATGCCCATAGCAAATATAGAGAAATATAAACAGACAGAACAAAAACCTCTAAATCTTTCCACCTAGATAGGTCCAATTTTAACATTTTGGTACTCTTCTTTCTGAGGCTCTTTGATTCATATGTGTGTATGTGTATAATACATACATATATTCATATATGTATATATTTATACATGTACATATTCATATTGTTGACATTCTGTACTTACAATTTTGTCCCTTTTAAAATACTATAAAATTATTTGAAAATATTTTTATCAGTTATAAAAAATACTCTATCTTATGAATTAATAGGTTACACATTTCTGTCTGTGGGTCAGGCTCTTTTTAACTCAGTTTGTGTATAGATCTTTAACTGTATCTGTCATTATTTTCTTAGGAAAATGAAGTATTGGACTATGCTTGATAAAAATAAGAGTATTTTTCCAACTATTGATACAGCTTGCAAAACTGATTTTCACATATAATCTTTTATTTTTGTTGCAAAATTAACAAAACCAAGTCCTATGAGGAAACACTTGTGAAGTCTCTTGATGTTCTGAAATATTTGATTCAATGACCAAAAATTATATATATTATAGTAGAATGTATCACAATTTCTAAAATGATATATTGAGGAATAAGAGGAGTGGCATTTCAAAATGTCCACTATATTATTAATATTGTGTTATAAAATTAATATTGTGTTATAAAATCATTAAAACACTACATGTTAAGGAACTAGTGTAAATTATAAATACTGAACGTGGGTGAACTTTAGAGAAATAGGAAAAATGTAAGAGTATAAGCAAGTCAAAATTAAGAAATCTATTTAAAATGAAAGAAACTTTATAAATCTTTAAAAAGCTCATAGAGATTTGAATTTATCACATATTATTGAGGTGGATGCATAGTTTGTTGATGCAGAGAAATAAAGAAGCTTGGGTAACCATGCTTTACATATGATGCACCATAAAGGAATTCAAAGCTAAAGCTGAGGAAAGAATTTAATACTTTACTACCAACCACACCCACAAAAGAGAAAAAATAATAATTTAATGAGGTGCGTATGCATTCCAAAATAGATGAGAAAGAAAGAGGACATTTTAGGAAAATGAGAAATTCTTAAAATTGATCAATATTGGGAAGCCAGCCATGACTAAATCTTTCTAAATTTCAGTTCTCTGAGAGGCTTGAATAGATGCACGTTAACATTGCCCAGGGGAGGTAATTTTGCAGCCCTGCTTTGTGGTAAATGTCAGTCCTTATTCTACCAGGAGGATATCTCATTAGTTGTACCACCACCATGATTCTAGGGATTCAAGTTCTAAAACCCAATTAATTTAGTAAACTGAACTGTTTCAGTACAGGCACTTAGGACTCTTTCTGGATGGGACCAACTAAAAATTGGTTATCTGGATCATCTCAAACTGTGCTTGACCATCCAGCATGTTTTCTTTTTCAGAACTGCATACTTCAGACAACATAACATGTCCTAAATCATCTTTGGCTTAGTCACCTTCAATAGTGCCTTTTCGTGAGAAAAGAAAATCTAAGACCATTATTTTGTTTCTAGGTAGTGGAATATGAGTTTTTCAAATCTTAGTTCCCTGGGGGTAAAAATGGTCTAACATTTAATTATAAGCAGCCAAGTTATGATTGGCAAAGTAAAGTGGAAAGTTAACATTTATTTTAAGACTCAGCTATGTAGACAGTTGATCCTATAATTGTACTTCAATACAGGTACAGAAAAACAGAATCAGATTCATGTTTTTCAGAAGAGTGTTAGTGAATTACAAATTTTATATCTATGAAAGATTGTTTTATGAAATATAGTCAAAATAGATACTCGATAAGGTTCTTAAACAGTTCATCATCATTTCCTAGAAGCAATATTCTGCATCATGAACAAAGTGGAGTCATTAACAATGGATCCCAGAAAGCGGCTATTTCATCTGCATTTAAATGATACTCTGCAAAGGCTCTGCCCTGGGCAGGGTTTGTCTTGGGGCTGGATAGTGACATAAGGGCATCAAAGCCACTGAAGCATTCAAAGACTGCAAAGTAAACAAAGTAAGTGCTGTTAGGAGAAACTGAAGCAGAATGCTAAGTGATTTAGCAGAGTTTTATGGTGCCTGAAAATTCCTAAAGCCGATTCATGAATCTGACGCAGAAAGGAGATAGGTTGCTTTCTGCATAATTGGAAAGGATATAGCAACAGGTTCTGCAAGAGCAGTTGCTGCTGGAATCCAGTGAAACCTCTTTGCATGTTTGCATGTTGTTTTTGATTTTAAAAAATTTTCTTAAATGATGTCAATCATACCTCCTCCAATTTAAAGAAATAATAAAGAACAACATTTTATTGAGCACTAAGTCCAGATGTAATACACAGTTCTTGCTCAGATGCATGGCATAGGGCAAACTAACAAACTTGCAACAAGTACTTAGAATTACAGAGAGAACAAATTAAGTATGTTTCAGTATTATTTTCTAAGCAGTAAAATCTACCAGCCCATAGAGTCATCGCCTAAAGGAAGTGAGTAAAGTACATTATTACAATCACTTAAAATTTGTTGAACAAAACATGGAAGAGCACTTTGGAGGAAACAGCAAAAATGTAAAGAGAATAGTTCCCATTCTCTTGATATTATTTACCTTGCTTCTCTCTTTATCTGCATTCCCCCCTCCAATTGGAATATAAGTATATAGAAGTTCTTTCCATTTTTTATGTACACATTACAGTATTTCGCCTGGTTCTTGATTTAGGACATATGGTGTAATAGGCTAGGGACCAATGTAATATATTTTATCTTTTCTTTTTTTATCAGTCGTTTTTGGAAGTTAACATATGTTCATCTCACTAATACATTGATTTTTGTAGTAGTCTCGTTCTTTTAAAATCCGTCATCATCAATATGGCTCATTAGGAAAAAGAGGCTGGCAAGGAAATTTTCCTTAAATGTTGAAAGTGAGGAATCGTCCTCTGCCAGTGCACCTGTCTGCAATTCTTATAGTCATTTTAATTTGGTTCTACGTGGTTGCCACAAGCGTGATTTTCATACTGAACAGTTAAGACAAAATTATGATTCTTGTAGTGTTGTACATTATGATAATATGACCTACATAGTTTGAAAGTTGCATGGGGATAGAGGTGTTGTAAGAACTTTGGAATATAGCATCACATGGCAGTAGTCCACATTAATGGTCAAGAATTTAGAAAAGCAAGTAGCTTGCAGTCCTTTAGGTAAGATGTGACTAAGATGCAATTCTCAAGTTGATGGAAATTTACCCAGTAATTTAATTAGGACTAAATTATTTTTAAGTCTTACTCATGAAAAAATAAATTGTTTAGAGAAATGAAGGACTACTATAATTTGCAATTTCGAGTCTTCAAAAAAGTATATTATAATCTTGATCTAAGCCATCGTTTTTAATACTATTTCTATTAATGCTTTAGAATCATTTTACACCTCTATATTCAAAATGCAGTCATACATTTTATGCCATGAAATTTTCCCAGAAATGTTATATGCTATTTTCTCCATTCTATAAGATAGGAGCTGAGGCTTAGAGAAATTAAATCACTTAATTAGTAAATGGTAGAGCTAAGTTTAGAACCCAAACTTTCCATACCTTGTTGTCCTTTCCTTTTCCATGCATTAAGTACACAGTTGGTTTTAATTAGATCACCCTTGGTTAGTTCACATGTAGAGAACATTCGAGAACTCTGCAATGCATTTTGAACTTGTGCCTATTAATGAAATGCGTACAATTTGCCCTCCTTCCTACTGTTCCATTCCAAACTTCCACTTTTGTCTCATCCTCATCTTAGTTTTCAGTAATAATGAAACAGATTAAGCTGTATTCTTCTGGAAATAACTTTATCTCACTACAACAACAGCAGGTATTTTGTAATTTAACCCTATTTTGAAATCTTGATGTTTAATATTTGTATAAATTTAAGAGGTAAAAGTGAAGTTTTGTTACATTGATATATTGCATAGTGGTGAAGTGTGAGTTTTAGGGTAACCATCAGTGGAATATTTACATTGTACCTATTAATTAATTTCTCATCCCTTACCCCACTCCCACCTTCCCATTTTTTGTGTCTTTGATGTCAATTTTTCTACACATTATGTCCATGTGCACAAATTTTTTTTAAAGCTCCCACTAAAAGTGAGAACATGTGGTATTTGACTTTCTGTTTGAGTTGTTTCATTCAAATGAATGAACTCAAGTTCCATCCATGTTGCAGCAAAAGACATGATTTTATTCATTTTTGTGGCTGAATAGTATTCCATTGTGTATGTATGTGTATCCAATCATCCATTGACACTTATGTTACTTCCACATCTTTGCTATTTTTACATATGTATGTGTGTATGTATGTATGTATGTATGTATATATGTGTTATCCAATCATCCATTGATAGACACTTATGTTGCTTCTACACCTTTGTTATTGTGAACAGTGCTGCAACAAACATACGGTGCAGATATCTTTTTAATGTAATGATTTATTTTCTTATGGGTAGATGTTCAGTAGTAGGATTGCTGGATCGAATCATAGTTCTGTTTTTAGTTTCTTGAGAAATACTCCTACTCTTCTCCATAGAGGTTATACTAATTTAGATTCCCATGAACAGTGCATAAGAATTCCATTTCTCTGCGTCTTCACCAACATCTGTTTTTTTTTACTTTTTCATAAAAGCCATTCTGATTGGTATGATATCTCATTGTGCTTTTAATTTGCATTTCTCTGAAGACTAGTGATGTTGAGCATTTTTTCATATGTTTGTTGGCTATTTTTAGGTTTTTTTTTTTTTTTTTAAATGTCTATTCACATCCCTTGCCCACTTTTTAATAGGGCTATGTGGTTTTACTTTGATGTTGAGTTACTTGAGAACCTTGTAAATTCTGAATATTAGTCCCCTGTTGGATGCATAGTTTTGCAAATATTTTCTCCCATTTCGCAGTTTGTCCGTTCAATTTATTGATTTCTTTGGCCATGCAGAAGCTTTTTAGTTTAATTAAGTCCTAGTTGCCTATTTTTGTTTTAGTTGCTTATACTCTTGAGGTCTTAGTCATGAATTCTTTGCCGAAGTCAATGTCTAGAAGAGTTTTCACCAGGTTTTCTTTCAGTATTTTATAGTTTCAGGTCTAATGTTTAACTCTTTAATCCATCTTGAATTGACTTTTGCATATCATGAACAATAGGAGTCCAGTTTTATTTTTCTGCATTTGGCAATCCAATTTTACCAGCATCATTTATTGAAAAGGCTGTCCTTTCCCCAGTACATGATTTTGTCAACATTGTCAAAGATCAGTTGGCTATAAATATGTGGCTCTCTTTCTGGGCTCTTTGTTCTGTTTCATTAATCTATGTGTCTATTTTTATATCACTACCATGCTCTTTTTGTCACTATAGCCTTGTATAATTTGAAGTTATGTAATGTGATGCCTCTAGCTTTTTTCTTTTTACTCAGGATTGCTTTGGCTAGTCAGGCTCTTTTTTGGTTTGATATGAGTTTTAGGATTGTTTTTTCTAATTCTGTGATAATGTTAGTATCTTGATAGGAATTGCATTGAATTTGGAGATTGCTTTGGGCTTTATGGTCATTTTAATAATATTAATTTTTTTCAATCTATGAGCATGGGATGTTTTTCTGTTTGTTGATGTCAATCTACAATTTCTTTCATCTGTGTTTTTTAGTTTTCCTTGCAAAGATTTTTCAATTAAATATATCCTTAGTTAGATATATACCTAGGTATTTTATTTTTTTTATTGTTATTGTGAATCAGATTGCCTTCTTAATTTGATTCTCAGCTTGATCATTATTGGTATATAGAAATGATACCAATTTTTGTACATTAATATTTTATCCTGAAACTTTCCTGAATTAATTTATCAGATTTAAAAGTTGAAATATTTATTTGAAGAAGCATTTATTTAGTCAAAGGTAGGGGTTGTATGTACAAATAAAATGTGTCCTGAGACATTTCTGCACACATTTTGTTTTAATAGTAAAGTGACAAGACTGTCATCATTTTCTTAAGCCAAAATTAGGACTCATGCCTTGAAAACCTTGGCATACAATGAAACACAATACATGAAATTAGAAAAGCTGTGGAAAATCCAATACATCATGCATAGAATAAACACTGTTGTTTTCTCTAGGTAGTCTTTGCTGACCTAAGCTACACTAGATTTTTCTCACTATAAATACTCAGTTTCTTCTTTTTCTTTATGGAATACTATCACAATATTAATTTTAAAATATGTTTTAATTTGCATAACAGCAAGAATTATATGTAGAATCTCTCATGTTCAATGTAGTATATTTGACATATAACGGGTATTCATATATAACCTTTGATACATGAATGATTGATTATACAAATGTATGAATTAAAAAGCTGGCTGTCCTACGTTCTAACTGTAACCTCTTTCCATACTTGAAGAAGTGACTTCCCAGAACACTCTCCTTCATGATCTAAAAGTATGCCTCAACTAACAGTGCTCTTGAGAGGATAAACTGAAAAGACAATGCATGTGTTTTTGTTTTATATACATTTCAGGTTATATTGAAAATGCACTGTAAATTCTTTAAATTATTTCAGTTCCATAATTTTACATCAAATGCTAACAGTTGGAAATGTTTATACTATAATCTCTGAAAGAAACATTTTCATAGGCATATTTTATTTTAACATTTCTATATTGTTTTATGCAGTTTGTTTGTGGTTTTGCTTTGAAACATTTTGTGTTTTCCCTTTAACATCTTTCTCCATATTTCTATGATATAAATTATAGGGTTTTAAAGTTAAAATTGATCCATTAATTAAATTATAAATCTATTTGTTTAATCTATTTGCCTCCTTTCTCATAGATTTGAATTAGGTAGTAGCAATGAGTATTCCCATGATTTGAATTAATTAAATTTAAGACTAAATGCAGTGCCCATTGTCCTGAGTTAACAACATTTCTTAGTACTGTGACCTAAGTAAATTCTGTATTTGTTGTTTATGTTTTGTTTTATAATGTATTTATATTAAAAAACCTGTATTTTTGGATGTATTTTTAGAAAAACAGTGAGATTTACAGGAAACAAACCAAACAAAAAGACTTGTGGTACAAGAAAATTAGAAAATACAGTATATTTAAGATGGACATGTTAGCTGGTCCCAGCTAAACTCAGTTCAAAATATGGGATAAAAGAGATTTTACTTTTAACTTCAAACAGCTAGAGAATGATATGCAACATGCAATATACGCAGAACTAATATTGAACCAAATACCTACCTGTTTCATAGAAAGTGCATTGCAGACCTTTTTCAAGAGCTCTTTTCTTCTGTAAAGTGACCGCCAAATGTGATCTTATTTTGGCTGAAGTGTTCTTTTCACCACATTAGGAAAATCTTCATGGTTTCATGTTATTTCCAAATTTCAAGAACTTGCCAGAATTTATATGCTGTACTTCTGCAATTCCATGCAGAATAATTCAAGTTTGTTAAAGGACAAAACAAAGCTGTATTCATATTTTTATGTAGAATGTTTGTATTATGGGGGTATCTTTCATGCGCGTCCATGTGAAGAGACCACCAAACAGGCTTTGTGTGAGCAACATGGCTGTTTATTTCACCTGGGTGCAGGTGGGCTGAGTCCGAAAAGAGAGTCAGCAAAGGGAGATAAGGGTGGGGCCGTTTTATAGGATTTGGGTAGGTAAAGGAAAATTACAGTCAAAGGGGGTTTGTTCTCTGGCGGGCAGGAGTGGGGGTCGCAAAGTGCTCAGTGGGGGTGCTTTTTGAGCCAGGATGAGCCAGGGAAAGGACTTTTACAAGGTAATGTCATCACTTAAGGCAAGGACCGGCCATTTACATTTTTGTGGTGGAATGTCATCAGTTAAGGCGGGGCAGGGCATATTCACTTCTTTTGTGATTCTTCAGTTACTTCAGGCCATCTGGGCATATACGTGCAAGTCACAGGGGATGCGATGGCTTGGCTTGGGCTCAGAGGACTGACAGTATCAAAAGGGATAAGAAAGTAAATTTTATTAAATTATTATAGTAAAGTAGCTTTTATATTTTGTTGTAGTCTACTAAGCCAAATTTTTGATCTATTCTTAACATAGCTTATTTTCAATTGAATAAATTAATAATATTTAGAAAACAATTTTCTACAATGAACAGATAACAACTTATTTTATGAATATAATTTGGAATTTCTATAGCATCTCCTCTAAAAAGTTAATAGTGATATTTCATTAAATTTAAATGTCTTATAATTAATTAAATTTGAATATCTTGGAAAGTTAGAAGTCAATAAAGTCAGATATTTACTGAACATCAAAGTAAAACCACGTAAAGTTTTTATTGAAACTTTTGATAACATATTTGTTTTACTAAATTTTAAAAAATAATCTACAAAAATACTGAAGTTCATAAGATGCAAATTGATCTATCACTCCAGTATAACTGTTTTTAACCTACTTGTCTTCTTTCTAATACTTTTACAGAATAGTATTGGAGATTGTTTTTCTCTGTGTATGCATAAAAATTGCCCAAAGGACATGCCTGAAACAGCAATCTGTAATTAATCATTGTTCCTCCTCCTGCTCTAGCTCCTGTTCCTCTTTCTTCTTCTTTGTTTCTTTGTGATGCAGCTGATTGCACAGTCAGGCCAGAAGTACATTCTCAGGCAATTTCTGTTTCTCCAATCCATTCAGTTTTTCATTAACAATATTTTGAGCCATATTATTTGTCAGGCACTATTTTAGGGACTACAGATATTAGTGAATAAGTTGTCCCAAATCCTTCCATTTATGAAGTTAACTTTCATGCCAATAAAAAAGCAAAATAATGAACTTTGTTTAGTATATAATAACATGATTTCAGAGAATAATATAAAGAAAATAAAATTGAGTAAGAAGCTAGAATGTGACACAGGTGAGGTGTGAGCATATTCAAGAATGTTGAAGAGCTTCAACTTGGATGCTTCAGGAAAGCTACTTGGTAGAAGTGACAGATGAGCAGAAAAGTAAAAGGTGAAGAGAAGGAACAGAATGTGTGTGAAGAGGATTTTAGACAAAGTCCTAAAAACGGAAAGTAAAAAATCAAGAATCCTGTTGTGGCTCATCAGGAAGGGGGAATGTGCACATAGATGAGGTAAAAAATATTCAGGAGTTAAAATTAAGAGATAATCTCCCATCTAAAATGAAATTGATAGATGCTAAATTCTTCATGAATACATCGAAGGATATCATGAAAACCATGTGGAGATTAACTACTTATATTATGTGGATTCATTTTGATTACTAATTGAGTAGGGAGAAAAATGTTGCCTTTTCCTTCAGCAGCTTAGTCTGGTTCCTGTTCAACTCATATTTCATGTTCAAGGTAACTATCCCTGAGCCAACAAAGACAAACCATTTGATCTGTGTCCAAGGGTGAATACCAAAGGAACTTATACTCTCTAATTTCACCTGAATTGTTTATAAGGGAATGCCATATTTGTCCCTGGTTCCTCCTCTTTCACTCATCCCAATGACTGCATATGCCATTCACAGTTTCACAAACTCCTACTCGGTCTGCAGGTCATTTTACCTCTGCAGATGACCATCTTTCAAACAAGAGAGAAAATAAAGCTACAATATTTATGTTTCTTTCCTCTGGGTTTAGAACAAGAAATTTCCCTCCTTTACTTTTCTTTCCGGGATCATCTCCATTTGCCTCTGGATGCCATCCCACAATGCCTTATCTGAGAGTTTAATTCTTAGCTTAATGTCTCTCACATAGCATCAGTCTCTCTCTCTCTTTCTCTCGCTCTCCCTTCCTCCTTCTTTTCTTCCCTTATCTCCTTCCCTTTCTCTCTCATTTCCTTTCTTCCTCCTTACTTTCTACTCTATCTCATCCTCTGGTTTCTTCTCTACAGAGTACAAAATTATTTAAATCTTTCTCAGCGTAAAAGACCACAAACAGTGAAAATCTTTCTATGTTATTGCACTTTCCCCTAAGCCTTCTCCCCTATTTGCTTTTTCCTTTTGCTATGCAAATTATTTAATATAATAGACCACCTTATCTGCCTTTATTTTCACAAATCTGATGTACTTTCCAGCATGTGTTATGAAGGTACTGGTTTCATCCTACTTCTTAACCATGTTCACCACATTTAAGACTTTTCCATAATCTTACGGAAGCATTTACCATATTTTGCTAAATCAGATGGCATATGTTGCTTCTCATTCTTTTGACACTCTAATAGTATGTGATGTTGTTGACCATTCCTATTGGAAAATATTTTTATGCTTCACTTCTAAGAAATTTCTTCTTGTCTCTCCCTGCCTTTTTTTTATTATTCTTTCGATAGTTTCTCCTCCCCTACTCATAGCTTAAACATTTTGCTCTTCAGGGTCTAGTTTCTTTTGTTGTTGTTGTTGTTTCACTTTACAGGTGCTTTATGTAATCAAACATAAAGCATGGCGCAAAATGATTTAATAATTTTAACCTCCTTTTACCTCTTTTAAAAATTCATATTGTGTGGCCAGGCGTGGTGGCCAGGCATGGGATTACACCTGTAATCCCAGCACTTTGGGAGGCCGAGGCGGGCAGATCACGAGGTCAGGAGATAGAGACCATCCTGGCCAACATGGTGAAACTCCATCTCTACTAAAAAAATACAAAAAAAAAAAAAAAAAAAAATTAGCCGGGCGTGATGGGCGCCTGTAATCCCCACTACTGGTTAGGCTGAGGCAGGAGAATCGCTTGAACCCGGGAGGCGTAGCTTGCAGTGAGCCGAGATCGCGCCACTGTACTCCAGCCTGGGCGACAGAGCCAGGCTCCATCTCAAAAAAAGAAAAAAAAAATTCACATTATGATATGGCTGCAAGATTTATGCAGTCCCAAACGTAGGAGCCTGAGTATCTTCATTCTCTCCTTTCCTTCAACACTCATACAAAATCAGGAACTAAATCAGCCCAATCAGTGCTTCTCAAACTCTCAAACAAACAAAAACAAAAATAAAAACATGTTTTTATTTTTCTGTACCATGCCTTCCTTTCTGTTGCTGCCCTAATTCCAGCCAACTTTAATGGTCAAATAACTTACAGTATGCTTCTTGCCCCCCTCCCCCAATCTTGATCTGTATTTCTTTGTAAGTTCCTAATAAAAATATGTTTTTCCACTGTCATTCTTATAACAAAACAACAACCTCAACCATCTCTGACATTTCCTGCCAACTTCTTACACTACAGTTCCCTTCAGAAATTCACTTCCAACACAGCCAGAACTACACATAACTCACAGATCCTTAAATATAGCACTTGCTTTTGTTGCATAAGCTGTTCCCATGGCCTGGAATGTCCTTTAACATCTTAACCATATAGGAAAATCCTGGTTATCCTCAAGTCTTGGATCACACATCGTCTTTTCTGCCAAGTCCTTTGTGAACATTCCAGGCTTACTTAGCTTTCAAGTATAATGAAAAAAACATATGAGGTTTGGAGTAACTCAATTTGGATTCTATCACCTGATAGTCAAGAACCATATTTCAATTTTCTAAAGTTCTCTCATCCTCAATTGTTTCTTCTAAATCATCGAAATAATCATATTGATATTACCGAGATGTACTGATGATTCAATGAAATATGTGCAGATTACAATGCGGTCTGTGTAGTTCTTGGTGCATAAAAAGTAGCTAGTATAATAGTATATAATTTCTGCTCTCATTTATAATATTTTATTATACTTTTTTCTAATAATTATAATTGAATTATTGATTTACCTTCTACCCTCTTAACAGTCTGCTCTATTATCGTTTAATTCCTGGGTATTGTACTGGGATAGGAACAAATAGATGCTCAGTATATGTTTGATGAATGCATGAAGAAATACTTTCTTGGAGGTAGTAGTGGAAGGGACGCATTTACTTCTCATCAGTGCTCAACATTCATTTTTGCTTTTAATAAGAATCTAATTTCCAATGGCTTTCAATATTTATTATAAGGACATGTGAATTGATGTTTTAGATAAAAAACTATGCTATTTAGGAAAAACCGAAGTGACTGTCTATTCTAGGGCTTGCCTTGGTCATAAATGCAAAACAACAAAACAATCTACTTTAAGTAAAAGGTATCTTCAGTGCAGATCTCTGAAGGGCAAATAACTTAATCAGTCAGTCACTATCTTCACTCTGAATCCTAAAAGAATGTTCTAGTTTCTCCAAAGCTTGTCAAACCAGAGTCAACAAAATGACTGATTTGTCACTGAAGCATAGCACACAATTCAGAAAAAGATTTAAAAGACATCTATAGTAGTTTAGCTTTGATTTTAGGGGCAATTTTTGATAACACTAATATACAGTCAGAGAAAAAAATGTGTGTGCATTTTCTGTAGAGAAAAACAGTATACCTAAGATACGACCTAAAAATGGGCTTCCTCCTTTTTGTTCATTTTATTTTACTCTTGCAGAAAAGTTTTGCTCTAGGAATTTTTGATTTGTGGCAGCACATACTGAAGCACATAGAGGTCAAGAGAAATAAGAAAGAGAACCAATGAGATGTGGCAGGTTCGTGTTTTGCATTTATATTACTCATAAAGAAGTTTAGACTATGATAAGATATTTCATAGGGAGACTCCTGAATTAATGTGCTGTTTTCTAAGGGAAAATTAAAAAGTTGTTTTCTCCAAAACACAAAGAGAATAGATAATGATAAATTAACACTTTAAACTTGAATTTTTATAAGCAGGAAGTGTATATTTAAAAAAAGATGGCCTTGAAATATGGTTATGCAATTTTGAGCCTGTTTAAAAGGTCAAGACAAGACATAATTAATTGAGGAAAAAATTCATTTATGTGCTATAGACAGCTTTTAAACCAAAATGAATGTTAGCATCTTATATCCAAACTACATTATAATTTATAAATGATAGCCCATTCAGTAGACTTGTCTTGATATTGCCTATTACGATGACCACTGAGACAAGGAATAAAATTATATTCATCCAAAGAGATAACTCAGTATTAAAGTGCAACATTTACTTTTTATCTGAATTCTGATCATAAATGTATTGTTCTGTCCATCAGAATTTTTTTTCAAGGAAGAATGCCTGTAATTTAAGTAGACAAAATTCTTCAGATATACGTCTTGTAGCTTGTGGCTGGGTCTCATTTCTTAAGTCCTGACAACAGACATATACAAAATCAAGAAAATAAGTAATCTGTGATTATAACCAAAATCCAAATACCAGATTGGGCATTTAAGTTCTGTGTAATACCTCTTGACTGATCAAATATGTCATGTTGATTACACAATTAGTGACTTCTTGCTTTTAATATTTTTCTGTCAAAGCTGTGTATGTGCATGTGTGTGTATGTGTGTCAGAGAAACACACAAAAGAGACAAATCAGAAGATCCCCATATACTTTGTCCAATTAAAAAGAACACAAAGCAGTTACAGCATAAGAAAGTATTTACTTTTCTCATCGGAAAACTAATATGAAATTGACAAGAGTGTGAGGTATGAATTTTATGATGGCTATTTCTGAGACCAGAAACATATGGAAAGAGACTATTAAAAGAGTCAGAGAATATTGCTAATGTGTTTCTATTTTGCTTTCATTTCAAAAATGCAGCAAACAATGGACAGCAAAGTAGAATTAGATTAGAAAGGGAAATATTCCATCAATTTGAAAAATTTCCAAGTACTGTTATAAAAATGAATCCTTTTCCATTAGTGCCTCAGTTATCTGAGCATAACAAATTATAACTCTGAAGATCATGCACCTTGAGGTGCACAAATTTTTCTGCCTTTCACACCTACTTGGCTTATTGCCAGTAGAAAATCCACAGCTGTTACTGACATTTATTTTAAAATGTTGCCCTGTCTGATTGTAGTCTTCTGCAGTCCATGACTCAAACTTGAAGGTGGAAAGATCAAATTACCTTGCTGGTTTTTGTCTTCCTGAAGTCTTAATCTTCTGGCATAACATTTCAAATTCAGAAGCTATTTTATAACTGGGAAAGGTGAGAATAAAGGTAATTGCTCCCCTGGCATAACTATATCACAGTGTGTTCTGTATTATTTTAAAATTTGCTAATTATTTGTCTCCCTCACTACACTGTAAAGCTCCTTTAGAGAATGGGTTTTGTAATTTTATTTCCACAGAATTTAATAGTGTATTGCACATAGGAAAGTCTCTAATAGATATTTGCTGAAATAAACTGAACTAAGTAAAACACAAAGAATAAAGCTGCAATATGCCTATAACAAAAAGAAACATGAGGCCTATCGATCTCACCCTTGATGTTTTTCCTTTTAATTTCTGAAATCTTTGCAGATTATACAAATGTCCATTACAAACTAAAATGTGTACTAAATTTAACTGAAATCTAAACAAAAATCATAATATTTTCAATTATGATCCTAATATATCTTTCATTTCATTCTATTCATATACTTATATTCATACAAATATAAGTTTTTTACATGCGCCTTCAAGCTGGAAACTTATTTCTTACAGTACAAAAATGAAAATGGTGTTACATAGGTGTGTGTGTGTGTGTGTGTATGTATACACATATCCATGTGTTTGAGGCATATATATCTCATAAAGACAAGCAGACATACACAAGATGTTAAAAATGCAAACTTTTATTATATATGTTTTTTACAGCAATATTGTAACAATGCTATATTTTGGGATTGAAATATTAGAGTTAACTAAAATGACAGATTTCATTCATTACATCTTTATTCTGTAAAAATAAAAACCAAAATAAATTTAGGTTTTAGTCAGAGTCTGTAAGACACTGATTCTATAAATGCAACAGAACAGAAAATGTATGAGTGTATGTAGGCTTTTCTTTTAAACTCCGGAAACATGGAACGGTTCTAAAACCTCTCAGGCCACTTATGGTACAATGATTTTATTTTATTGTGACAGCATCTTTTCTGAAGTAAATGGATAAAGGAAGTAAGACAATTTTCTAATCAATCATCTGATTAAAAAGTGTATGGGAGGTGTGTGTGTGCACATACTCATTTGAAAAGGGATTGAATAGTGAGTAGTACTTATATTTTTTAAAAAGTATTTTCTAGCATTTTATTTAGTGGACTCAAGGTATTTAAAAAATAAAATATTAAGAATTCAATGTTAATGAAGAATATAAATTTTCAACTCTGTCTCTTGAACATGAAATAGTCTATCTAGAAAATGTTAGTTGATCACCTAACAAAACTCAAATTTATTTCTAATTCATCTACTATAAGAAAAGCACTATTATATTTCCTTTGCTCTGGATTCCTATTATTTACATTAGTCATGAAAAAAGTATTGCTTCATTTGGTATGGAGTAATTACTAAAAAGCCTTTGCAGTTATTCTACAGCATTAAATGTTATGTTTTATATAAAAGGTTTTTTTTTTTAAGACTAATTTACTATCTCCCTCTATTGCTGCAACAAATAGTCACAAAACATTTTGCAGCTTTCTGGCACCTGCACAAGGCTGTGACTTATGAATATGCTAATGAGACTGCATCCAGAACTGGCAAAAATTCAGGACTTTCACACAGTTATGGGTCTGGCAGCCCTCAGTGCTATGATACTAAGCCTGACAAAGAATATTTAGGTTAATTAATACAAGGTATAGCTTTTTGCACTTGGAATGCAAAAAGCTTTTAACATTATTTTTAACACAGCAACACTTTTAACTATTTGGAATCAAGATATTTTACTTACTGTAATGATTTTCTCATTAATATTGTTGGAACACTTTACATACATTTTAACAGTTATTTTGTATCACTAATGCTGCTAAATCCTAGACAGGTTATTTTTTCTACAAAACTTGTATAAATAATGCCTAGAATGATTTTATTTTTTTGTTTTAAAGCAACATTGGATGCCAGAAGCTATTTCCTCAAATATTTTCAGAAAAGATTCCTATTAATTTACCTAATGTTTGTAACATGGCTTTCTATTGCTGCAAATAGCTCAGCTTTCAAAGCAGTGCTTTCCCCCAACAATATAGTAAGGCCTTAGGTTTTCAGTTCCTGTAGGACAAAAATCTTGTAAATCTCTTAACTTTTCTTAACTATTTGTTCAGTGTTGGAAACTTCTTACAAATGTAAAAGCATGTAAATATTCAGTTAACACAAAGAGTTACTTCTCTCTAATGACTTAATTAAGATGGTTTCAGCAAAAGCAAAGCTGGGACAACATAAAAAAGACCTGCTTAGAGCCAAATCTTATTAAACCCAGAGCTTTATACTTCACCATGTGGAATTCCTTAGCACACTTAGTAGTTCTTTGTCTTTTTGTTTGTTTGATTTGTTTTTTTATTCATAATTTTGCACATATTTATTCTTAAAATGTATTTCTTTGTCAATTTCAATGTCTAAAAAAGCCAGTTCCCTCCAGACACAAAAGAAAATATGTCACAGGATCCTTCAGGTGTTGCTTTTACAGTTGGGAACCTCTATGGCCAGTGGCGTCTTTGCCCAAGTTTTGCTCACTGGCCTCATTCTGCCCGCTCAGCCTAGCAGGCTGTGCTCAGCTCATGCTACTGGCCTGGATCTCATGCTGCCAAAGGTGAGCCTGGGGCAGAGTGACAAGGGGTGTGTAAGAGAGCAAGCGCAGAGTCTGGCCACTGCATACAACCAGGCAAGCAGCTGTGGTGGGGCAGGCAGCTCCAGGCACTGGCATGGGCGTCGGCTTCCTGCAAGGCTGCAGCTGGACCAAGTGTCCTGCAAGTGGCTTCCACTGCAGGCACCAGGGAACACAGTGGTGCCTGGAAGCTTGGAGATGCCAGGAACTGCAGAGCCCTAAAGTGGGTGTCACCGCACTGGCTTGGGGAGGTCCTAGGTCTAGGCTCCCTGAAGGGCTGCAGCTCTTGTCTCCTTTCTTCTCTCCTTCTTGTTTCCCACAATGTGGAGAGAGGGGGCATGTTTGAGCCATTTGTGTTACCAGCTCTTTCAATCCCACCATTCTGTGGGTCTTGAGTTCTTGTCCCACATCTAGGAAGAATGAGGTACATGGACAACTGGAGAGTGAGCAAGATGAAGAAGTGCCTTATTGAGCCACATTACAGCTCTCAGGAGAGCTGAAGTGGGCAGCTCCTTTCTGCAAGCAGGTCATCCTGATGACTACAACTCTCAGCAGAGATGAGATCCACAGTGGGTAGCTCCTATCTGCAGCCATGTCATCCTGACATCTGCCTGAGTCCAGGGTTTTTATGAGCTCAGAATGTATGTGCTGATGGGTTCATGGGTGACCATGCGCAGGCCAGGAAAAAGCACCATAAGTTCTCACTCCGGGCACAGACTCCACCTGGAACTGACAGTTCGGCCACTAGGCTTCAGGTTGTCCCTGGCTTGAAGGTGGGGCTTCACTGGGGACACACCCCTTTCCACCCAGGAGGCTGTCTGCCTCCTGCTGCCATCTACATTTCATCCGCAGCATCTAGGCTGTTTGTGCCTAGGGGTGCTTGCAGGCCCATACCAAGCGGCCCTCAGCACCCCCTCAGCCCTCCTCCTGTGCTTGTCAGTGTCCAAAGTCTGGAGTGGGCTGAGTCAGCAGGGGGCTGCTGTGTCAGCACCACCATGAGTGTGCCCACACCCGGCCAGGTCGTGACAGTGCCTGGGCTTGGCCACAACTTTGTTCCAAAATTAGAGAGGGCCCTGAGAGCAGGGAGAGGCCAGGCAGCAAGAGCAAGCACTTCTGAGTTTGTGGGGGTAGGGGTGGGGGAGGCTTTCCAGGCCCCCAAGAGTGGAGGGATGCCCAGGTCCACAATGGCTGGGCAGCTGCAGCTGTGCTGGGAAAGGCAGAGCTCCTGCCCAGGCAACTTGGAAGGGGGTGGGGCTCCCACCTCCCTGGCTCCCGCCAGCTCACTTGCAGCCCCAGCTGCACTCCCCTGCTGCAGCCAGTGTCTTCGCAGTGGCCACTCCAGATGGGCCACTGCTGCCATCAAATATATGAGCATGATAGATGCCTTAGGAGAATCTTCTGTTTTTACTCTAGTACACAGTCATTATTCTTGAGATTAGGAGTTTTTAACTTTTCTTTTCTTTTTTAAATAACTGGGAATACCTCCAACTAATATCAGTAATAGGGTCTCCCCAAGCTGTGACTCTCATGAGAGTCATGGGGCCACAGTGGTGGGACTCTTAGAATCCCAAACGCAATACAGTTTAAAAATCACTGGAGGTGACTGGGACTCTCTCTTTTCTTATGACTTCCTAGTCACTGCTTAACTGAGTGTTTTTGATATACTATGTAACAAAAATAAAACACTCATACATTCTGAATAAAGTGATTTTATCATTATTCTGTTTCTGTGACAAGTCTGAGGTACACTTAGTAGGAAAGTTAAGGCCATATTTTTGGGAATGAGTCATATACCTCAAAGCTGTACATAACGGCATATGCATTTCTGACTTATTATTTGGATGGTATTTCTTGTCAGTGTAAAATAATAACAGAAAAATGATCATCAGAGATAATGAGTTAATTTGAGAGTGAACCCTGCAATGTGGAATATAGTGCCACAGTCAACTACAGGCATATTCAGGGAGACAGAGGAAAATGAAGATTTTAAAATTACATAAATTATTTTGTGTAATTTTGTATTTTGCATAAAATATTTAAGTTACATAAATTATTTTGAAACAATTATCTTTAGCTACAAGAATCAATAACAAGGGTTGTGTCCATACAAGGTTGAAGAGGCGGTTGCTGGGTGGATATCATCACAGAAGTATTTTTTGTGTGAAGTTGTGGTGGCCTTTGTGCAAGGTTGTAGTTTTGCCAGTCTTTTGTGATAGTTCTTGTTACCAGGCAATCATGTATGATACCCTCCCTTTATGGCCTTCCCTGGCTCCATTTTGTCAGAGTTTGACACAAATGACTTTGTTTTAATTTTGACATATTTCACATTTCCCACTTTTGAGCAAGACCTTTCACTGGAAGCACTGCTGATCAAACATCTTATGTTTAGGTTTCGATTGTCTTTTGGTGCAGGGATGGACCTGTCCTGGTTGTTGGTCTGGTACCACATTGGAGGAAAGTGATTGGCAACTAGGAGTCAATGTTAAGAGCTTTTTGGCCAGATTTCAGCAATAAAGGGGATTTAAAGGGAGTAAGTCTTAGGCTGAGACTAGTTGGAATCCATTGTTAAGTTCAATTTTGTCTCTTCCATAGGCATTGACTATCATCTCAAAGTCCTAGCACACCATTCTGTTATGAGTTGTAGTTCTGCAGAAATAGTTAGAATATTTAGAAAGGAAAATACAAAGTAAAATTAATAGTAATATAATAATGGAGCTTGTGTAATAGTTGTTGTTGTTGTTGTTGTTGTTGAGACGGAGTCTCTCTCTGTCGCCTGGGCTGGAATGCAATGGCATGATCTCAGCTCACTGCAACCTCCACCTCCCACGCTCAAGTGATTCTCCTGCCTCAGCCTCCCAAGTAGCTGGGACTACAGGTGCCCACCTTCAGCCTGGCTAATGTTTGTATTTTTAGTAGAGATGGGGTTTCACCATGTTAGCAAGGAGGGTCTTGATCTCCTGACCTCATGATCTGCCCACCTTGGCCTCCCAAAGTGCTGGGATTATAGGCACAAGCCATGTATAATAGTTTTGAGCCATGAATTTTGGCTTAAAGGCCACCAACTGAATACATTAAATGACCATGGTGAGCTAGATGAGACCTGCTGTAAGTATGTGTCTTGTTTTCTTATCTTATGTTTTGGGGTCTCAATGTCTTCAGACAAATTTATCCAGATATATCATATAGCATTAGCAATAGTACATAAATTTCCTTATTTAACCGGTGTTTAGCCTACAGAACCTACTGATTGTGAAATTTTAACTACACCATTATTCTGCCAAGTAAAAATGGTAGGTATAAACAAGGAAAATTTAATAGGGCAAGAACCTCATTAAAATGGAAATCTTGTTCCATTGTTTTAGGGACAGTTTTCCACAACATGAAGCCATCAATTTCTCATTGTGGTTTTCAGTTTGAACGTCTCTGGTTATGGCATCTGTATGAAGCTTATTCCTTGAAATTTATATTAAATTGTCCAGCTTCAGCTTAAGGTGCTTTAGAAAAAAGCAATTTTGTTCTTGGTAATTACATAGAAAACAAGCATATGGAAGGAAACTAGAACTCAAGATTTAGTCTGGTCTACAAGTAGAAAATAAAAATGCAAAAATCAATGCACAGGGCTACAATCTTGTAACAGGTATATTATAGTTTTCTTTGGAAAATAATATGTTTCTCTACCTGATTTTTGCCAAAGATAATTGGTAAGACAAATTTGTTTGTAAAAGTTTAATTTTATCCAGTTTGACATGATTAATTACCTAAGTGCAGCAAGAATAATGATTGACTACATAAGTAATCTCAAATCGGACTCCAGAAAGCCTCTCAAGGCGGAAAGCCAAACCAAGCAGACTTCAGATTTTGTCTGCAGTACCTGAAACAATTTAAATATAACATCCCAGTCAATACCTTGGTAACATAATCAAGATTTTCAATTAGACTCTATTACAAGAAGAAACAGATTCCCATTGAACTTATGTAAGTAACCCTATTCACATAAAAATAAGAATACTTAGAAATAGTTTCAGAATTTTGGAAAGATCAAATAGGGAGAAAAAGTAAATATTTTTTATTTTGTTCAGAAAAGGATACTTACCAAATTCCTGTTAACTATAGATACCTTAAATCCGGGGGGGGAAAAAAACCCATTTAAGTAAAGAACCAGTAATGTTTTAAATAAATAGCCTGTAAAACTCATAATTTAAAAAATCAGTTCATTTATTCTCTCAGCAGTGTCACAAATTTATCAATTTTTAAAATAGTGATCTGGAAGTTCTTAGTTAGTCCACTGATCTTAAAGTTATTATAAACCTGTATTTAAGAGTAATGATTAGAAATATTTTTTCATGAATCTGACTATTGATGTCTTTAGAGAAGACTTAAAACAATAACTGTGGATGAAAAAGAGATAGAATAGCCATGCTTAAAAATCTGGTAAGAGTTTATTATAATGATGCAATTGACAATGAACTCCAATTATTTTTATTTCATACATTATTTTAAGGTAACAATGAGCATCATGACTGATAGCATCACTCCAGGACCATCAGACTTCTATACATTTTACATAATCCTTAGAACATTTACATCAATAGCATATTTATATAAATAGAACTTAAAGAAAATTTAGCATCACTCTATCATTTGGCAATGCTTCCCATGCAATCTAACATGGTAAATGGGCCATGTTCGTTAATATTTAGGTGAGAAACACACCTTCAGAGTTCTAGGGGCCCAATTAGATTCCAAAAGTTAGTTTGCAGTTAGAAAGACTTAATTTAGAACTTTGATTCTTAGGAAGCTTGCCAAAGATGTCAAAATTTTAAGACACTTGATTAAAATAGCATCACAGGTCACTGTGAAATAATAACCAGCCGTTTAACCAGAACGATAATTTAAAGACTTCAAAAACCAATACAGAAAGTTACATATATTTAAAAAGAATATCAGACCTCTAACAGAGATGACTCATTTTTGGCTAAGCAATCAAACAGACTTACTAAAGACAAGAAGCACAGAAAATAATCTTGATGAAACAAATCTTTGTTTTTGTAGGCCAATTTTTAAGTGATAAAGAAAAATGTCCTGCAGTGTGATTGCTTCTGTTTATGGGAAGCCCATTTAGATATCCTGGAAGTCAAACCTGATGAAAATGTACTTTAATTCAATCAAACACTGGAAGTATGTATGCCCTAAGTTTTAAATGTACACCATATTGTAGAAGAAATAACTAAGAAAACTAGTACCATGAGCAGGAGAGTATATGAATCTTGGAAATAGTAAAGGCATGTGAAATTTCCTGGTCATGAAGAACAATTCAAACATACCAAAAAAAGCCAGTAGTACAGAATTAAGTTATACTGGAGGAAGACAGTACTGTCTTAGACCATCGACACAAATATTTTTAGCATCACGCCACAATAGCACAGTCAGAACTGGGGAAAGAAAAAGCTACCAAAACTAATAAAAAAGCTAAGCAAAAGAGTCATTATTCCAGCCAAGCCGCCCCACAAAAAGGTATCTTTTCAAGGAGAGAAGGATGAAGAGCAGAAGGCAATGACACATGACCTGCAAATCAAGTGCAATGAGATACAGCAAAAGTTGAAGTTGTGAGATATAAATATCAAAAGCTTTAAAAGGAAAATTTTATTTTGAGAAATACAATTATTATTTTGAGTGAAGATAGCAATCGTAACCTGATTAGGGTAATTAAATGAAAACCAAAATGGAATTAAATGGAAAATGTAAAATATTAAAAAGCTGTAGTTCAGAAGTTCAGGAGATGGGTGAAATTTTAAACAAATTTCAGAATTAAAAATTTAAAACCTCTTGCAAAATTTTTTAAAATTAAGAGCAGATCAATTTTCCAAGAAAATCTTGTTTAAACGTAGGGGATTAGATTCTGGTTTTGCATTATTGTACTTTGATATTAATAATTCTTAGAAAAACTTTCAAATAATTACAGCCAACTTGATCACACATAAAATTCCTCTTATAAGATTCATATTTTATAAACCTTTTACAACTTTCTCAGACCTTTTATAACTTGCTCAAATCTTCTACACCTTGTTCAAACATTCTATGACTTGCTTAAGACATCAGTTTTGCCCTGTGCTTTTTAAAAATTAGAAAAACCAACCACTCTACCTTGGACAAAAATGTATTTTATCTTTTTCCTTATTATAGAGACTACTCAAAATTCTTTCTCAGACAAAAGTCACCCCCTTTTTTCTTTTAGCTTTCCTGAACAGAAATACATTTTCATACTTACAACTTTCTTTGCATCTGTCTCCTACTTATTGGCTCCTTTTAGCCTTGTTTTTAATTTATTCTTAAATTCATATTCTAAGATAACCTTTAAATAACCTCTAACTGTAGACAAAACCATTCCTTTTAAATAGAAAACATATTTTAATGTCATAAATATTTGTCACATGTATATATATTTTCATGTCATATATACACATTTATATGTCATATATATTCTCATGTCATATATACATATTTGTATGTGTGTGTATATATTTGTATATGTATGTGTGTATGTATATATATACATACATATATGTGTATATATATACATACATATATATATACATATATACACATACATATATATATACATACACACATACCACATACATACACACATATTTTTTAGCCAATAGCACATTTTACTTTTCTGGTACACTTTGTATATATAATTATATATATTAATTACAAATTGTAACTGTCAGTATATTTAATTTCCAGCAAAAACATAAGTAAGCAAATTGTAACCCGTCACATTTCAACATTTTATGAAAACATATTTTATAATTTCTAAAAATATGTGCTTCTCACAGAATAAATTTTCAATGGGGAATACAAGATATTTACCAACAGACCAAAGTGTTTTCCATTTTTTAAATAAAATTTAAGAATCCAAAAGTAAATAAACTTGAATCTATGTTCAGCAATCAGCATTTTAGTATTTTAACTTACTTGGAAATGACCTAGGCACTCTATAAATATGTATTATTTAATTTAGAATAACATAAATTTAAGATCTCAAATTACATAAAAAATTGAATAAGAAGTTCATTTATAAATATCTATTCCATTTACACCTATTAAGTTATTTTTTAACAATTATTCATAAATTATTTATTAAAACTGAGATACTAGGCAAAGCTAGTCATCATTTTAAATTATTGTTCTCTTAACCATTTTTATAGCTTGTGAATATCAGATGTTAATGATCCAAGTAAGGGTAAAGTAAAATATATGAGCATTTTTGCAATAACTCAGAAGATACAGCTGTTTACATGAAACCAACAATATTATATTAGTCTAATTTATCAGAAGTTACACAAAGATAATTTTGCTCTTAGGCTGAATGTACAGATTTATGACCTTAAATTCTCTAGGAGAGACATATATTACCTTGTCTGATCAGCAAACCCAGACAAAACATGTGTGCTCACAACTCTGAAGACACCTTCATCTTTATTTTTACCAACAAATGTAAAAACAGTTTATTTACCAAAGATTTACTTGAGTCATGTGAACTAAAAGACATCTGGCTTACTGTATGTTTTTAAAGTTTTAAGTATAATTAACCTAAGTCCTCATTTATCACTGAGCCAATTTGAATAGAATTCTTTAAGAGATTTTACCATTGCAGACAGAAAATACATGTATAAACACACATAAACATGTATATATACAAAGATCTTATACCTTTCATTTTAGAATTTTTGTGATGAGACAGTAAAATACAGTAATATAAACTCACTCTAATTTATAAAAGACAGTTTGATCCAAATTATATTTCCAACAAAATGGCACAAGTTAACGTCACCTGTTCATGTGGCTAAACCTCAAGATTTTTATTTGTCCTGTTAGGTAATCTTATAAAGGCCGTGGACCTAATTTGAAGTAAAGCGGTTTTCATAGCAGTTTAAAATAACCCTCTTTACTCTTTTTGGCTGTTCGGTCTCAAATGAGTCTTAAATGTTATATTTCAGTTAAAACTGCCTGGAAAATAAACCTCTAAGTTGCCATGAATTTAGTCACAGATTTGTCTTAATACAAGCAAAAAAGTCAGCAGATTCAGAGGAAATTTAAAAAATGAGAAATAGAGATATTGCTGCACCATTCAGACTGTTTAACCGTATAGTTGCATTTTTTTGTTTTTGTTTGTTTTTCATTAATGCTAAGGGAAATAAGCTTGGGGAGCTCAAATGGTGCCCATAATGGCCATAAATTATCTTTAGTGTAACCTGTCCATTGGTTTAAAAATGTGTGTGAAGAAAAGCTATACATTTTGTATGTATATTAAGCTGAGGTCTCTGAAAGAAGCTTGTCCTTAGACAACTTAGCATGCCTTAGAATTTGAAGATTCCATTCTGTTTCTCATTAATCTTTCAAGAACAAAAACATCCTATAATTTATATCTAGATTTTCAGGGTTTGGGCAAAGCGTTTTGCTTTGACAAGTGTACCTGACACAGGACTTTTTTTTTTTTTTTTAATCGTAAGTAACCTTTGCCCTAGTTGTTTGACCTGTGACCAGGTTTTTCCTATTTGCACTGCATTTTTCTGGAGACTGGCAAGTGCCCTAGTAGTAACTTTGCCTGTCCATACCCAGTGTTTTCCAACACAGAATAGTTTACCCTCAAAAACAGAAGTTCCTCATAGATGGTGGTGATCACTCTAGTGGCCATCCCATATTCACCATTTAAAAAATAATTTTGCTCTAGAAAGATGTTCAGAAACAAGCAAGGAAAAAAATGTAAGAGCCAAATTATTTCTAGATGCACATAAGCAAACCAAAATGATACCCCAAAAAAGAGTACTCACAAAAATTTTAAACCAGGCATGTAGAGCAAACAAAATATTAAACCAGGTGCATAGAAAAAAAAGCAAATGTGAATTTATCAGAGAACACAGGAGGTCATCATAGACAGAACAAAAACTCTGCAAAAACCAGAGTATTATCCAGAAGATCAGTGTCCTTATACCAGAAAGGGCTTGCCAGAAAAGACAAAAAGTCTTTTGTTGTCCAAGAGGGATGCAGTGTCCTTTGTTAAGGCAGCTTTTATCCCAACCAGATCCCGAATAAAGTCAAAAGAACTCACCATAAGGAGGGAGTTCAGCCTGAGAGAAGACTACTCACCAGGTAAGAAAAGATGAGACATGGAAACCAAGAGCTCAGAAAGGTTCTAGTGGGTAATGCATGTAATTGCAGGGGTCACCCATCCTTTCAAGGTGAGCTCACTTTAGGTCACATTTCTTGACACCAATTTATGTCAACTTAAAATGACAACAGAGAGAGTATTCAAAGGTAATGGGCTTCTCTGGGAGTCAGTACTGCAATGGGAAATACAGTGCCGTAATAAACTATAGGCATATTTAAGGAGGAAGGGGAAGACAAAGGTTTTTTTTGTTTTTGTTTTTGTTTTCTTTTTCTTTTCTTTTCTTTTCTTTTCTTTTCTTTTCTTTTCTTTTTTTGGTTGAGACGGAGTTTTGCTCTTGTTGCCCAGGCTGGAGTGCGGTGGCGCGATCTTGGCTCACTGCAACCTCCGCCTCCCGGGTTCAAGCAATTCTCCTGTCTCAGCCTCCTGAGTAGCTGGGATTACAGGCGCACACCACCACGCCTGGCTAATTTTTGTATTTTTAGTAGAGATGGGGTTTCACCATGTTGATCAGGCTGGTCTCGAACTCCTGACCTGGTGATCCTCCTGCCTCAGCCTCCCAAGACACAAGTTTTTAAAGGTAAAATGAAGAGGGTTACATAAGTTATTTTTAAGCAAATATCCTTAGCTACCAGAATCAATAACAAGGATGGTATCAGTCCAAGATTAAACGGGTAGTTGCTGGGCGGATGTCATTGTAGAAGTATAACATGTGTAATGTACTCTGGCCTCTGTGCAAGGTTGCGATTTTGGCAGAGTCTTTTTTTTTTGGAAGCAGAGGCTTGCTCTGTCTCTCAGGCTATAGTGCAGTGGCGCGATCTCGGCTCACTGCAAGCTCCGCCTCCTGTTGGCAGAGTCTTTTGTTATCAGGAAATTACGCGTGAGAACTCTCTCTTCATGGCGTTCCCTGACTCCATTTTGTCAGAGCTTGATACAATCAGCTTCATTTTGATTTTGACAAGTTTCCCATTTTAATGACAAGAATTTTTTTTTTTTTTACCGATAACTATTCTTTTCTCATTTGCTGTACTCAACAAATGTACATTACCCGTACATTAAATAATTGCACCCTACTAAGATTATAGCTAGAATTTTAACAAGCATCTCCAATCTTCTGAAAGGCCTCTCAACAGGACATTTAGTACCTGAGAGAACATTCTAAGACCCAAGTTCTGTCCTGGAAACTTGTTGTCTAAGGAATTTGCTCATGGTGCCACGTAATACAAAAGGCTACATGTATGGATAACTTTCTTAGAAAATTGATTTTTATGTAACTCACAGTCATGGACATCAGTAATAACAAATCTGGAGTTCCATGTGGTAATACATTCTATCCCAGGAGTAAGTTATATCTGAGATGGCACTGGAAAAAGATAGTTGCTTGGTAACTGTTCTTATGGGTTGAATTTCACCTCCCAAAAGGTATGTCACAATTTTAACCCCTGGCATCTGTGCATGTGGCCTTCTTTGGACATAGGGTGTTTGTAGATGTGATTAATTTGAGCTCATACTGGAGTATGGGCCCTTAAAAAATAAGACAGCGGTCCCTATAAGACGAAGTGAGAGACAAGCACAGGGAGAACGGGTGGCCACCAAAGCAAACACTGAAGTGATGTAACTTCAAGTCAAAGAGCAGGGATTGACTACCAACAATGGAAGCAAGTGAGAGACAAAGATGGATTCTACCCAGAGTCCCAAAGGAACTATGTCCTGCATAGTTCCTACACCTTGATTTCAGACTTCTAGCCTCCAAAACTGGGATAGAAAAAAATGTCTGTTGTTTTATACAATCCAGTATATGCTACTTTGTTAAAGCAGCCCTAGGAAAGTAGTAAAATAAAAAACTAATGTCCAGCCAGTATCCACTGATGAGATCATAGTCATATTTTAGAACCGATTTCATTCAGACTGACTGTAGCTTACATTGGTTGATGCTCAAGCTATACTTGTTATAAGTTTTTTTTGAAGATATCTAATTTTGTGAACATGGGATCAGAATAAGAAAATGAAATTGTTGAAAAGTGTAATCATGCATAAATATGGAAGTCTACAACTAAGAATCCTCCTTCTTAGCACATGAAGGGCAATGCTGAATTTTTCTGTTAAGACTTTACTTTTTAATATTTTAAATTTATCATATTTTCCCTCTACTTACTAATAACTTATTTCTCTACTATCATTTAATTGGATTTCTCTACTATCAGATAAACCCTTTGCTCTGGCCTATTTAATAAAGATTCTACAGTTAAATCTCAAGAGGTTAGTTTTATTTCCCTCATTGCCCTTGTGGGTGTCTCATCAGTAAAAGTAAAACAAGATACTATGTTAAGTGTGAAATCAACACAAACATGAAGATGTAGTGCTTTGCCTTTAAGAAATTTAGATTCTTCACCAGTAAGCTTGATCTTGGTTCTAGCTTCTATAGGGCCAGTCTGAGATGGACACAGTTGGTGGTGAAGGGGCTTGGTTTTGGAGTTTAAGAAACAATAGAGAGGGCTTAGAAGGCCACCAGATACCACTCACAGGCATTCATTCTAAACTTAGGACAATTCATTGTTTGGGTTTTTCTTCAGACAACAGGCAAGTAACTAAGGTCTAGGGTAACTTACCTAAGGTTTTATTAATCTTGAACAACCAAATTCCATGAAGTTCAAAGTTTTATTACTGCTGTTTTACAGAATGTTAGGGATTGGCCATGATGTATAGTCCCTACCCTTTGGAGATTAAAATAAAAGAGTAACGTAGTGACAGACTTTGAAAGTGAAGGATGTATAAAATGAGCACATAAACCAATCTGAGGATGTCTACAAAGCCACTGGATGAATGTAATATCTGAATTAAGCCTCAGAAGATATGTGAGAGTGAGGTAGTCAAAAAAAATAAGGGAGGCATTTTAGACATACATGCGGGAGTGTACTAAGTGACAACAAGATCATGGAGGATTTGCATGGCAATCTGGGAAGGTGGTTTTATCCTGTGGGTGTCCGGAAGCAATTAATGCATTTAAGGAGAGCAACAGCACATTTTCATTTCCATTTCAAATGAAACATTTGACTGGTGTTGACAAAAACAGATTTAAAGACCAACAGCCTGCAGGCATTAGGAAAAGTGAAGGAGCTATTGTGGTGACTCAGGAAAGATACTATAAACTGCTGAATTAGGACAGTAGTAAATGAGAAGGAAAAGATGATTTTTGAAAAGTGAAATTTTTGCTTTCTAAAAATCACATGTGACACATACATGTGAGTAAACTCAATGCATACATTTTTGTGCATTCATTTATATATATACACACGTAATCTTTGTTTTCTCAATACACAAAGGTAAATATTAACTCTAATGATTTTCGAATGATAAAAATAGTAAAAAAATTAAATGTATACTCATAGAATTAATGACTATATAGCTTCCGAAAAGAATGAGTTAAAGATAATAGATACATAGACATGTCACAAAATGTTGTTATTTTTAATATATAAAATTTTTTAAGCGTTAAAAATATTTTAATTTTATATTTTATAATTTTATATAATTTATAAGATAGTTTTATCAGAAATTTAGTTTTATAAAATTTAGTAGTAATTACTATTTATAAATGTGTACAAAATAAAAATGTGCTTAAAACTTTATGTTCATCTTTGACATATAGTCCCTATAGGATTATAGGTATATTTTCTTTTTAGGTAGTCTATTTCTGCTTTATATGAGTTTTTTTCAAGTTGCTGGTTTTAATGTTATCTTTTAGAAAATTTAGGATATGTAGAAAAAATAAATATTTACAGACTACAATTTTGTAGGACTCTCAATTAATTAGCTTAGGGAATAATGAAGAAGGAAGAGTCAGGATTTTGTCTTTCTTTCTTTCTCTTGTTTTAGTCCAAGGTAGCTTTTAGTGCCACAATTTGAACAAGCAAAAAAATATAATTTTGCTTGATTTTTAGAGAAGAGAGAAATGGTGATTTTTTTTTTTTTTTTTTTTTTGCATTTAATACTTGATGTATCTCTAGCATATGCAGGGGAAGATTTCTGATGGTTGAAAGAACTGAAGCTATGAACAAGGGATTAATTGCCTGAAAATAGTAGTCAATAATTATAATTTAAAATAATCTGTAACATGAATAGTTATGGTGATTCTGAAGTAGATGAATTCACTCATGGAGAAGATAATGCTGAAAGAAAAAAGACAGACCCTGGAAAAACTTTTCAGCTATAAATCATAGAAGTTAGAACCAAAGACTGCATGGAGATCTTCCAAATTAACAACTTCCTCATTTCCCAAAAATAAAATCTAAAATCCAGATGAAATATTTCATTCAAACTCATCTAATTAATGGTTAATTAGAGGCAAGACAAAGATTATAAATGAGTACAATTCTGCAGATTTTCAGTTAATTTGTTTCTCTTTCTCTATCCTTCCAGAAGAGCTTGATTAACAATTTTACGGCATTTTACCCCTTAAAAAACCCTTCCATATACGCAATCACCTTTGAACTCCACAGCACATGGTAGGTATGAAGGGCAGATGGTGAGTTCAACTTTATAGCTAATATAAAGTGAAATAGCTTTTACAAAGTTAAGTGTTTAGTAAAGCACAGAGCCAGAATTTGAATCAAGGTTTTCCAAAGCCAATTTGGGTACTTTTTCAGCATCACCAACAACATCTGAAAAGTAAGCTTTTATATCACTTGACTCACATCTTTCATCTCAGTGTTTGAAAGTGGAAAAGACCGGAATTTTTCTACTATGTATGTGCTTATTTGAGTGCATTCTGGAGATAATAGCTTTTCTTCTACTTGAAATATATGAATATAACATAGTTTTTAACCATAAAATAACTAGAGTCAATAAAATGTTAATCGTTTTTAAAAGAAAGTTAATAATATATGAAAATTTATTTATATAATTGTACTTATAAAATAAATATTGTGTATATAATTGTATTTATAAAATAAATATAAGTATAAATGGATTTATAAAATAAATATTGCAAAAAGTTGCAATATTTAGTTTTCACAATTAGAAATTCTATAATTGACGACATGATAAAAAAAGTGCTTTTATGAATGCACATTTAATTCTTTAATCTTCTCCCTTTTTATTTTTATCCCATTTTGAATTTGCCCTTGTGAGGTTTGGCTAGTATCTTACCTATACTCAAGAGCCTGAAACTTTAAGTTCTGCATATTAAGGAGTTGGTTTTAGTCATTAATAAGTTGATATCATTAACCAATTTTGTGTGATACATATGATGCCACAGCTCCTCGTCATTTTCAAGGGATTCGTTTCTTAAAAGTCAATTTTTTGGCCCTTCTTTTTTTTCATTAAACTTTCTAGCTGCTGTGCAGCGACACAACAGGGTCTTTGTCAGCTGCTTAGAGGAGCTATTTGTTAATTGTTTTGCTTCAAGGACTGCCTCCTTTGTTGATGTTCTTCCACAGATCCAAAAAGTAGTTCAACAAAGAAGAAAACTTAAAAAAATATGTAATTTTTATTCATTGGGTATTTTTTAACAAAGAGGAAACATTTTCTAGTTGTGTTATTTAAAAACTTATTTTAATTAGTTGAGAAGTGAAGGTTAATCCATTATGGCTTTTCACTGGCAACAGAAAGAAAAAGGCACTTAACAAACACAAACATTATAAGAATAGAAATGAGTAGGCAGCTAGAATTGGTGAAATGGTAGCATTAGATATGAGGCAAAACATAATATGAAATTTGCGATTGCAAAGGCAAGATACAGAGAATTTCCATTGTGATTTCAGATAATAAAGTGAGAAATGGGGTGCCATTTAACAGAAACCTAAAACTCGGAGGGATTTTAGATAGCATCTAAACCCATCTATCCCTTTCATAGGTGAGAAAATTGCAGCCCAGGGAAATGAAGTGATTGCCCAGCTTCTAGAGCAAGTGCCAATAGAGAACAGGGAGTAAATATATTATACAACTGTGGCTTGCCACCTGGCAGTCGCTACAAAGAACATTGCCTTCGCTTCCCCTATAGATTTTCATTCGTTCAGAAATGAGCCGTTTCCCTCCAGCAATGCTATCTGGAGAGAGTTGTGAATTAAAGACTGATTTTAGAGACTTTTCAACTCATTACTATGTATATAAGAATGAAATAGGTAAATTTATTTTAATAAATGTATTGTATTCAATTTCTTATAGTTTACAGATCCCTGATGAATCGAGTCCTTACTATAATACACAATTTAGACTGTACCATTTGACTTTTCCGTATCATATTTTTTCCTTTAACTTTCTGCATCTCTGAATAAATAGATAAATTAATAAAATATTAATATAAAATAAATTTTAAAGGATTCTCTGTAAGTAGCAGTCAGTAGACTATGTTCTGTGAACAAAATCCAGTCTATTGCCTGTTTGTTTTTAAACATATTTACTGTGTGGCCATTTACAGAATAAAAGTTTCCTGCTCTAAATCGACATGTAAGAACTATTTGCTAATAAATAAGGCAAGCATGTTAGTGAAATTGAATGAGACAGAATAGTCCCAGATGCCTATGATAATTCAGCTACTACAAAAATAAAAGTTTAAGATGAGAGAAAGTGGGTGGTCTAGAGTGTTTTTCATTGGATAACAATTGTATTTAAAAATGCTTATTTTAGTAGTATCTTCTTTTATAATTTAATTTTATTTCCAAATTGGTTCATTAGATGATACAGAAGCGTTAAAACGACTTATGTGTTCCAACATGTTGAAAGATGCTAGGAAAAATACTTTTAGAATAAGAAGAAACGTTTCCTAACAAAATAAAACAGTTTATTGAAAACATAATTAGCCTTGAATCTCTGCATTCTTTGAGTATACGACAAACATTTGTGCTTTGTGAAAATGTTTCTTTTTATATTCAATGCTGAAAGTTTTTTGCTTCCCTTAGGGCATTGCTGCAATAATGGATAGTAAGTATAGGATGTCTTCCTTATATTTCTATGTTGGTGTCAGCGTTCACTGCAAGAAGTGTCCACCATATGTGGGACAGTAACAAATATCATATAAGAATTCCTTTTTTTTTTTTTTTTTTTGAGTTGGAGTTTCACTCTTGTTGCTCAGACTGGAGTGCAATGGCGCGATCTCGGCTCATGGCAACCTCTGCCTCGGGCTCCTACCTTAGCTTCCCGAGTAGCTGGGATTACAGGCATGCGCCACTACGCCCGACTAATTTTTTGTATTTTTAGCGGAGACGGAGTTTCTCCATGTTGGTCAGGCTGGTCTCAAACTCCTGACCTCAGGTGATCCACCCACCTTGGCCTCCCAAAGTGCTGGGATCACAGGCGTAAGCCACCGCACCCGGCCAAGAATTTCAAACTCTTTGATGTCTGTATATGAAATGTCAATTAAATCAACAGATACTTTGTCTGAAGCAGATATTTTATGATACATTTTTAGAGAATTAAATATACTGAGTGACGATCAGATGCAGTAAATATTTGTTTGACATTTGTCTAATTTTATTCAACTCACAGAATCAAAATATTCATGTATAAGGTCTTATGATTTAAAAAATTGTTTATTATAGGTGAAGAAACATAGAACTATTTTGGAAATAATCTCCATTTTCTGTTAGCCAGTTAACTTAATGTTGCATCCTAAAATTTAAGAAAAAGTCTTCCATATATACAGAAGGAAAATACAATGGAGAATTCAGTTAGTATTCTTACACATAGATGGCAATAGAATATACAAATATCGGACAATGTTTTTGATTGACATCTTCTGGAGCCTCAGGATTTCTGGAAATTTTATATGGAGTTAAACAAGAGCAATTTCTCAGGTTCATTTGCAACTACTGCAATAAGACCTCATCCTTATGCAAGTCTGTTTTACATTAGATTCTACATAAAATTTTATTGGAAAGAAATCAAGGCTTTACTACCAATACATATGTGAATGCCGCTGCTATAGGTTAATGACCAAGACCATTCAATAAAGGAAATGGTAGTAACATCAGAGGTCACTGTTGGGTGGTCCCCTGACTTTTTCATCATAAGCATATCTTTACTAAAAAGTTATATTGAACAGTATGAGAGATTAAGGTTTAGCCAAGATCTCAGTGACCCAGTCTGTTTAATAGTAATGTAATGAGTGAGGAACTATATTTGTACTTCAGTGTAAATGCAATAATAATAATCACGAGGCCTTTATTAAAAAGACAAAAATAAAATTAGAGATCTTTGACATATTTGATGAGTTATAAATCATATTATATATCCAACCTTTTCATTTTGTAGATAAAGATATTATAATCTAAAGAATTTTCCTTATTACCAGCAGAACCAGGATGAGACTAAAAGCCCATGGCCACCTTTTATATGGTTTATACTAGAAAGCAGATTAGTTTAAGACTCCAGAAATCTAGCTTTGATGTGTAATACCTCTCTAACCTTGAGCAACATAATTAAATTCTCTGAGTGACAATTTAATTATCTGTATCATGGGTAATTCCTGATTATGTAATAATGTTTTTGTAAGGGTGGCATGAAATGTCCTATGAGTGATGTCACAGGTAAATATGAGTTACTCATATTAGTATAAGTTTAAAACAACATGGAGTTGCCAATATGTTACTTTTTAAACCTAGAAATACAACAATTTCTTATAGTTTGACGATTATCATTAATACAATTATACCACAAATTAACACTATCATAAGTTTTTATTTTCATCCTATATGCAGAAATTTTATTTACTTACATGCTTCTTTTCAGGATTCACCGTTATTTCTGATCCTAGTCAAGCTTTTATTTTCATCTTCATTTATATGTATATAAATACATATATACATACAAATAATCGTCTCACAGCATCCCCTTCCTTACTCCTACTTACCTTACCTCAAAAGCAACCATTTTAATACATTAGATATATTTTCTTTTATTAGTATATATCTCCGAAGTTTTAAAACAGCCATTATTCTATTGTAATGCTTTGCAAAATATTAAATTTATAATTTAACTCATTAGAATACAATGTACTTGAGATTACATTTTATTCTTGAAGAAAAAAATGACATTTTGCTTCTCTAAAGTGTTTAGTAGGCATAGCAAGAGAATAGAATTAATCATATGAACTGGACTGGACATAACTATCACCAACCTGAGACTACAGCTGACATCCTTTAACACATTGCTTCAATTCTGCTTGACCTACTGGCAGGCTGTAGATTCTAAACATTTTCCTGTTTCATCGTTTTTTGATTCAAATAGTGAGATCAACACACATGATAATGTGAGGACGCACACATGATAATGTGAGGACGCACACACTCTCACGAACAAACACACAAACACAGAGGAAAAAAAGTAGAGAAAGGCTAAGACACAGAAACGAACAACTGGCCTACTTTTTTTTTAGACTGAAATATCTAGGTAACAGAATGAGCTGGCTGGTAATGAGAATTTTCCAATCCCACGATTAATCATTGTCAGGACATCAGGTTCACTTTGAAAACTCCTGGAAACATTCAGGGCTTATCAAAATCAAAGCAAATAAAAATAACATCCTAAATAGATATAAATAGAAGTGGGTCCAAATTTTTCCATTTTAATTTTAAGCCACAAATGAAAACAATTTAGTCTGTATTCTTTTTTAAACAATATGAAATATAAAATATTCTAAAAAACTATGATTGTTTATTTTCAGTAAAGTGTGGTGGAAACAATTTCCAGACTTAGCTTTGAATCTCAGATCAGCCATTTTCTTGTTTAAAAAAAAAACTTTCTGTACATCATTTTCTATATACTTAACTATAAAATTATAATCTTATGAGAATATTCAACTGAACTATTTTAAAAGTGAATAACAGGTTTTATGATTTTGAGCAGGAAAAATTGATGGTGATGTTGGGAAGAATGAGAAAGTTCCTCAGCAACTTGTAATATTGTCCTTTTTATGGCCCGTTTGAAATCAATGGAAATACAGTATTGGGGTGAAGGAGCTTGAACCATTGAATTTCTTCTGATTATAAAAAAGTAAACAAAAAAATATATGAGCAAGAAAATGATATTCATGAATATATAATTTGTGAATACTTTGCCTGTGACAAGGAAAAGTGTGAGACTTTTAGTTTCCAAGTGTTTGTATACTTTTTTAATTTTTATTTTTTTGTGGGGACATAGGTGTACGTTTACATAGTAGATGTATTTTTACATATACTTATAGGGTACATGAGATGTTTTAATACAGGCATACAATGTGTAATAATCATATGATGGAGAATGGGGTATCCATTCTCAAACATTTATCCTTTGTGTTACAAACAATCCAATTATATACTTTTTGTCAATCTAAAATGTACAATTAAATTGTTATTGACGATAGTCACCTCTGTTGTGGTATCAAATAGGTCTTATTTATTCTTTCTAACTGTTTTTTGTATCTATTATCCATCCCCACCTTCCTCCCAATCACCCTTGAAGAAGTAGTAAGATTCTACTGGGATGATTGCCGATTGATGAGTTAATATTGGAAAACTCAAGATAGTATGTGATAAATTAAACTTGTATTTATTACAACCCATATTTCATTGAATTTGCCTCTTCTTAGTCTTTGTTACATCAAGAGAGAAGTGTGGCAAGTTTAAATATTCCAACAAATCTTTTACCCGACTAGGATTAAACTTCACTGATTCTACCAGTATTTCACTGTCCTTCATTCCCACTTATACATTCTTTTTCTTCTTATCACAGTTAAATTCTCTGGTCAGGGTTTATAATTACCCCCCACTCCCCCACCCCTTTATTCTTCCTCAATGCCCCTCAGCTTGTTTGTGTGGTGAAGTCATGACTTGGACTTAACCTAATTCTCTATCTAGGCTATACTTGCTGACAGTGGCTGGAGGAAAAAAAAAAAAAATCACAGGACTGCTGACAAGTCTTAATTTAAATTCTTATAAATGAACCTCATATTGTCTCTGAGTACAGAGCAGCAGTTATACTCTATTTCATGTGCTTTCTCATTGTCCTAGGCCATTATTTATAACCCTTTTCTCCAATTCTCAGTCTCAGTTAATGACTGTAAGTATTTCACTGAGAACGCAAATATATCCCATATTAACTCTTAACAATATATACTTTGCATTCTCTCCTGCTGCTACAGATGGTCTGCCTTCATACTTCAGGCTGATCCCTAACCCACACAAACAGACACATGCAACTCTGCATTATATCCCATCTCTTCTAGCGTACATATAGACAGCAGCACTTCTCTCTGTATTGTATCATCTATTTTTTCTCTCTACTAGATAATTCCACTAGCATAAATATAGGCTGTAATTCCTTCCATCTTAGAAAACCTTCTCATGTCCCACTCATCTCACTAACTACTACATTGGTTCCTTATTCCACTGCCAGAGCAACACCGTGAAAGAATTTTCTGTTACCCATTCCCTTTGACATACCCCATCTCCATTTCTGAATTCTACCTCAGTCAGATTTTTACCTCCATTTTATCTTTCCAGAAACAGGATCTTGCTCTGTCTACCAGGCTGGAGTGCAGTGGCACAATCGTAACTCACTGCAGCCTCTGACCCCAGGGCTCAAGCCATTCTCCTGCGTTAGACTTCCAAGTACGTGGGACCATAGGCATGTGTCACCTCACCCAGATAATTTTTCATTGTTTATTTTCTCATTTTTTAATTTTTTTTTTATTTTTTAGAGATAATGTCTTTCTCTGTCACCCAGACAGGAATGTTCTGCTGCGATTGGGGCTCACTCAGGCGTTGGGGTTGATGCTGCAGTGAGCCCTGATTGCACCACTACATTCCCACCTGGGTGACAGAGCAAGCCCTGCTTGCTGCAGGCAAGCAATCCTCCCACCCCATTCTCCTCAGTGGCTGGGACTACAGCCAGCCACCACCACACTCAGCTAATTTTTTAAATGTTTTGTAGAGATGGGGTCTTACTATGTTGCCCAAGATGGTCTTGATCTCCTGGACTCAAGTGATCCTCTTACCTTGGCCTTCCAAAGTGCTGGACTTAGAAACATGAGCCACAGACACTAGCCTAATTTTTAATTTTTATGTTTTTTTTTTTTTTTTTTTTTGTAGAGACTTGCTATGATGTCCAGGTTGGCCTCAAACTCCTGGTTACAAGTGACCCTCCCACCTCTGCCTCCCAAAACACTGGGATTATGGATGTGAGCCACTGCTCCTGGCCTTACTTTTATTTTTTTTTTAATTAATGATACTGCTTCTGTCAAGGTCATTAATGACATCCATATTGTGAAGTTCCTTTGTCAATTCTTAATCCACTATATACTTAGCATTTCACAACCACTTGTACCTGGTAATCATTCTTCCTCTTTGAACAATTTTCTTCCTTTACCTTTGTGGACACTAATTTGTGTTGATTTCTTCCCACTTCATTGTTTCTTCATTTTCTCCTTACTCCTTTGTTGTTTCTTCATCTTTGTCCTGACATTTATTTTTATATTGCTATCTTTTTTTAAAATTTGTGGTGAGAACACATGAGATCTATCTAGTCTCTTAGCAAATTTCAACTATAGAGTACATTATTATTAACTATGGTCAGCATGCTGTCCATTAGGTCGACAGAGCTTGGCTTTCCATCTCTCTGACTGAAACTCTCTTCCCCCAAATAGCTGCAAGGCTTCCTCTCCTGCTGCTTTAAATGGTTCTTCTAGTGAGGTCAACTCTGACCATGTTATTAAAAATTGACACCCTTAGTTAGGCTTACTTATATCCTTACCCTGCTATATTTTTCACAGATATGTTTACCTGATAAAATACTGTATATATGATTCATTGATTTATCAAAGACATTTATTACCATTATTTTACTACCAGATGGTAAGCTCTGTGAAGACATGGATTTCCTTGTTCATTTGTTCTGTTTACCTCTACACTCTTCATACATAGGAGCAGGTACTCTGAAATAGTTGTTGACTGAATGAATAAAAGAATGAGATCAGTTACTTCCTAAAATTAAGTAATAAAACATATATGGCAATACATAACTTTTGGGCCCAGTGACTGGTATATACTGGTATATATAAATATATA
Source organism: Pan troglodytes (assembly GCF_028858775.2). Taxonomy (NCBI): domain Eukaryota; kingdom Metazoa; phylum Chordata; class Mammalia; order Primates; family Hominidae; genus Pan; species Pan troglodytes. Next base: position 89,464,546 of record NC_072412.2, on the reverse strand, counting down.
TATATATATTTGTGTATATATAAATATATATATATATATTTGTGTATATATAAATATATATATATTTGTGTATATATAAATATATATATATTTGTGTATATATATATATAAATATATATATGTAACAAATGTCATCACTTTCCCTATTTTTTCATTAAATTTCCAAAATCACAAGGCCCATAGAAAGTTAGAACATGGGGAAATTTTAAAAAATTGCTATCTGTCTAATAGTAGCTAAGTTATACAACAAAATCATCCACAATCTAAGTTTAATTATGTTTGTTCTTCCTCATACATGTAGGATATCCAGCTATTTTGCCCCCTTCCACCAGCACCAATATCTTTTGCTTACTAAAGGAGGTGAGTTATATTTAACTATTACATATTTTAAAAAATTGGCCAGCTGATTGTTTTGGTTGCAATTTTAATAAATTTGTCAAGTACTTTAAATTGGCATTGTTAGGGGCACATTTTTCATAGCTACAAATGAACTGTACCACTTGTTTTCTACAGTAAGTGACTTTGGGCATAAAAAGAAGACTGAAACAATACTAAATCATATGCATATATTAACTGAAATTTTAGGGAGGAATTTTTATGAATAACAAGGGACAGTATATATGAAAAATTAAGATACAATATCTGTCAAAAGGTACATCCACACTTATTAAGGGTCATAAAATGCAGTATGTTTTAATCTCTATGGAGGAAAGGAACACTGTAATGCCTTCTGTAATTATTTTACTGCAGGTAAACAATAATTTCTTAGTTCTCTTGGTTGGCTATAGCAGAATACCATTAACTAGGTAGCTTATAAACAAGGGAAATTTATTTCTGACAGTTGCAGAGGTTGGGAAGTCCAAAACCATGGCACCAGCAGATTTGGTGTCTAGTAAGGGCCTGTCCCGTGGTTGATAGATGAAGTCTCCTAGCTGTATCCTTACATGGTGAAAGGAGCCAGGCATTTCTCTGGATCCTCCCTTATAAGGGCACTAATCTCATTGAGGAGTGCTGTGCTCTTACGACCAATTCAGTTTCCACAGGCCCCATCTCCAACTTCATCACATTGGTAACTAGATTTGAACATGCAGATTTTGGGGAGACACATTCAGATCAGAGCAATTTCAATGTGTGTGTGGTCAATAATTATTGATATAGTTTCCTACCTAATTTAAATTATTTAAAATTTTCCAATTGTAAAATTTTAATACTCTTATTTTTGTAAGTTGGATTCCTGTTCTTAAAATGTCATTCAGTGACTTCCAGTGATTCCTAAAATCAGTTTAAAATGGAAGTTCTAGCCAGAACCATAATCAAAATATTAAAAACTTAAAATAAATATTTGGAGAAAATAATTTATAAAACAATGTTCTACTCACACCCAAAAGAAGCCCAGTCTTTTATTTTGTGTTCTCTTTGCTGGCTCCAAGAAAATAAAACTGGCCTCAATTTTAAAAATGTTTTTATAACTAGGTGTTATTTAAATTTTATTTAATTGTCAAAATTTATAGTTTATTTAGTTCCAAAATAGTAGTACAAATATAAAAATCATGATGAGGAGCTACACAGACGTATAATCAATGTCTTCAGTTTTAAATATATTGAGTCTTAAATAATAAAGATGTGATACATATAAATTTGGGGCCTTAGTGCTGCATTTTAAGCAAATGTATTAGTGTTTGATTTGCCACTGTATCTGTTAAGGGCTAAACAAGTATTAATTGAATGAGAAAATTAGTAGTGACGCTAAGAGGAAGGTTAAGAATTTAATTTTCAAGACCCCTTCCCCTATTGTTTTTAAGGCAAACCATTCCTATAATTTGAATTTCAAAAGGTTTAGAAAACCTCCATTCCTGCCTATTTGATAGCCAATTCATATCCCAGAAGGCAAACAACGTAATGGTTTCTTGTGTATCCTTTGTAGAACTATACATATTTAAGCAAATATCCATTTACACACACACACACAGTAATTTATTTAAAAATTCTTAATCTTTTCTACATTTTTACAAGAAAATAATACAGTAAACAATTTTATGCATTTTTCATGTGAGAAAATATATATACATGTGTGTATGTATGTGTATATATATATGTGTGTGTTTGTGTGTGTGGGTATGTCTATATAAATTTATTTAGACATGAAATTGCTGGGTCCAAGAGAATGGCATTTATAATTTTATAATGTTGATAAAGATTTCTAAAAACTTGCCATAGAATATTTACTATATTCTATCAGCAGGGTATGAGAATGCTGGTTTATTCATAGCATTATTTGGGGAGCTTTAATAATAATTGTAACACTGCATACAATAAAATAAAATAGTCTATATAAGTAGATTTGAGTAGATTACAGGGCTAGAAATATAAGGTAAAAGAGGAATCAAAGGAAAAGATTTTGCTTCTCCGCCCCGAAAAATGGTAAACTTTTTGAAGTCAGGGATATGATTACACTTCAGAAGACATAGCAGTACACGACTAATTCTACATAAAAACAATGAATTTTAAACCAGATTATGGCATCATGTATATGTTGAGAGGTTAGGAAAATGCCAGTTACAGATACATGTTGACAACTTAATTACAGTCACCCTTATAATCTGACAGTGGCTCTTGACAGCACACACTAAGGAGAGCAGAGAATTGCTAGTGAACTCAAGTCCCTGCAGTACCTGAAACATTCATAGAAACTGTTAGAGCAGACCATCAGTAAGTATTAGAGGAGTCCCTCCAAACTAAATTGATTGAACAGATGTAATGACAAACAACAAATTATCTGTGATCAGCGATCCCACTTAAAAGATTTTGAAAAGTACAGCTTCTTAACTTTATCAATTACATAAACCAGGAAACTTTTGAGATGGCGTGTGTGTGTGTGTGTGTGTGTGTGTGTGTGTAATATTATTTTCTTTTTTGTCTAATATTATTTTCATAGTGATATTTTATGCATGTAAGTTCGCCAGAAATTTTCAAAAGAAGGAAAGAACTTTAATTTGCTACATTTAATTATGTATGAGGTCACTGTCCTGTTGCAGAACTGTTGTTTTGCTTAAGGGAAAACCCATTGTAGTGAGACATAATGTAACACCCACGTAGACACTTAAGTAATTTGTAAAACACGTGAGACGATGAAAGGACAATATAATTGCAAAATTTTATTATTACACAGATATTTCAATTTAGCAACCCTATCAGTAATATTCATTTATATAGGGCATTAACTTTTTGTTGGTTTTATGTTATTTGATATTATTAACACTTGACTTTAATTCAGGCTTTTAATTCAGAGTTCTAGACTAAGAGAATAAAAAGATAAAATAAAATATGAAATAAAGTTAAGCATGTATAAAAGTCCACTTTAAAACTATATTTATCAGTATAGTACACATGTCCTTTAATAAATTTTACCATTAGTTTTAGCATTATTACATTTAAAGCTGAAAAATTATTTTCAGTTTTTATAGTTAATAAGAATTATTATTAATTAATTTTCATGGCCTAAAGGATCCTAAGTACATGTAATAGCCGATTTCTCCTCTTGTGTTCTCCTAGTTCCTCAATTTCAATAAGAATTTCATTGTTAGTAGCAGAATCTTATGGAAATAATGGTAAGAGCCATTATGAAATTTCTGTAAGGATATCTGAGTGAGTCATATTTAGTTGTATTTGCTGAAAATAAAATAAATTGACTTGAGTTTTAGTCATATCTAGGAAATGATGTTTGGGAAGATTAAGCATATAACAATTTACAGAACCTTATCTTCTAGTCAGACACCGTTCTAACCACTGTTTATTGTCATTTAATCCCTACAATGAGATTATGGGGGAGATATTTCTATTATTTATCTGTATTTCACTGATGAGAAAATTGAACTACAGAAATGTTAAGCAACTTCCTAAAGCTCTGATGTAAGCCTGTGATGGAGCTGGAACTTGAATCCAAGCAGTCTGGTTCCATGATGTCCTTGATCCATCAAGGTTAAGCACAACAAGCTTTCCTGGTCTGCTTTTCTGAAATATGCTCTATCAGCGAGATATCTGAAGCACTTTATTCATGAAAATTTCTTCTCTCATCTTAGTTTTAAAGTTCCTGTCAAATTTGGAAGGAAATTGTGTGTCTCAGTATGGTATTTTACTGTGATTACTTCTGATTATAGTGGCATACCAAAAAACATTTTTTATTTTAGTGGCAGTTGAGCATTGCTCAATTTTAAAAAGTAACCAAATTAACCCAAATATTTTACAGTAAAATGGTATGTTTCACTTGAACAAAACAAAGCAAGCAAGACCAGGTTAATTTAAGCAAATTGTCACTAATGTCTCCATTGTCTTTAGAGTTTAGAGAAAGTAAAATTTATGACCTAAACTATTCTACTAATAGTCTTCATTATCCATTAGAAGACCAATGTCTTGATACATTTTAAGTTTATGATTTCTTTCTTTAATATTAAAAGTTAAACTTAAGTTAGACATTCTATTATTAATATAACATTCTGACACTTAGATTAAGAACACTCATATGAGAGAATGTTCATTGTATTTCATTCTAAATGATGTTCTTGAAATTATCTACAGAATTTCTCATAATCTAGAATACTTCAGTAGGAAATAGGTTCAAATGTTCTATAGTAAATTTGTTCAAAATTCTGTATACATATATATGTTAAATATATGTATACATATACATATTTGAGAAAATCCAATTAGGCAGCAAATGACCTTTTACCACTTGAAAAATATTTAATTTTTTATTTACTAATTTTCCAACATAAAAAAAAAATCCTAAAGGAAAGTCTATGTACTTATTTATTTTACATGTATTTCCCCATATAAGATGTCTAAAATAAGCTAGAGAATATTAAAACAAATCTGTAGCTGGTTACCTAAAATTTAACCAATCAAGGCAATATATAATTGACCTAGGTCCTTTTGTTACTTAGTAGGATATGCATGGAACTTTGCATCTTCAAGTAAAATGTCATGTGTAGCAAAGCATACTGTGTCACATGCTGCTAAAATATTTTCCTTTACCATAGTTTTGTAAATGGAATTTTTAAAAGTTGACAAAAAGCCAACTTCTAGCTTTCAGAGTTCTGCAGTATTTTTCAGAAAATAGTAAAAATAATAGCTAAGTCACTAAGGGACCTTTTCCATACAATGTTCTAAGGCAGAAATTCTGATAATAGAGAATTTTTGAAACAATCAATTTCAAGTCATTGGCTTAAGTGACCAGGGCACAGGTTAACTATATTGTGTTTAGAGAGTTTGTATGTCTCTCTATCCATGATAATCCAAATATTTGGTGAATCTAAATTTTAAAGAGCAGAACCTGGGAGACTAACATTAAATGACTTTTGCCTTCTTCATAACTTTGTCTAGGACAGATAGCACATATATATAGGCTCAATGCAGAAAGGTTTACTACATAAGATTTTGATTAGGTCACTGAAAAATTGGCCGCATTTTTGAAAATAATTTGTTGGGAGACTAAGCTTTCAATTTCTTATTAGAAAGGAGTATTTTCAATTAAGGTGATGAATGGTCAATATCTTTGTAATGTTTTCTCCTTGATTCCAGTTTTCCTTTTGATATATTCTGTTACCAGAAGAGAGTTAACTCATAAAAGACCTTTCCTTTAGGCTTCTGTTTGGCATACAGAGAAGTGAAGAACAGGGATAAATAGACAACATAATAACAGTGACCAGCAGGAAGGTGTTGCAGTCAACAAGATTAAAACAAAACTTAATCTGCAAAGTGAATTGTTCAATTTCATCATTGAAAACTGTATATATATTTTTTAAACCTGAGGGGCTGAGGAGATTAGATGTATTGGACATTTAGAATGTTAAGTGAATGTAACTGTATTCATCCACATAGTGATTTCCCTTAGTAACATAAGAAATTGTACTTATACTTTAAAGTGGCTTTTGAAAGTAGAAGGAAACTAAATTAGATTTTAATTGAAATTGATACAGACAGGAGGCCAGGAAATGTGGGGTAGAAGAGTGCAGGGTCCCTGGTGAGGTCTCTGCTCTCAAGCTGGGGCCCACGGCCCTAAATGAGAATTTCACATCCCTGTTTTCCCATCCAAATATTGCTTTTGGCCTGCCCTGCCCCTCTATCCTGTGCCCATATAAACCCCAGACCTCAGCTGGCAGAGGGCCAAGAGGCTGAATGTCGAGTGGGGAAGAGGCAACTGAGTGTCAGAGACTGTGGATAGACTTGGCTTAATTTCAGATGGCATGACTTTGGAGAGGAGCCAACTGGAGATGGTTTGGCTTCAGGGGACGATTATCTTCCCACTTCATCCCCTTTCCAGCTCCTCATCCAAATGAGAGCCACCTTCATCACTCAATAAAACCTCCACATTTATCATCCCTCAAGTCCATGTGATTTGATTCTTCCTGGATGTCAGACAAGGACCAGAGTGCCAAGAGGGCAGGGTGTAAAACGCTTTCACCCAGCTCACCACTGAGCTGGTTAACACTTAAGTCATTTGCATATGGCTATTGCTAAAAGAGCATTAGTTCTAACACACCCCTAGACACTACCATGGGGCCAGAGCCCAAAAGCACTTGCCCTGGCCCCGGTACCCACTCATCTGTGTGCTGTCCCTCCTGCAAAGTGTTTGAGCATGATGGTGGAGTAAGCCATCCACATCCCTGTTGCAAGAAAGCAAAGGGGTTCAGGGAACTCTCCCATCTCAAAATGGCATACAATTATCTCATGGAGAACATTCTGGGAAGAAAGTGATGGAATCCCTGTAGACTTCAAAAGCTGTGAAAAAAGATGCATCCACATGCAAAGTCAAAATTTCATGTTAATGTGAATTTCTTCATGTGGCCCACTACATGAAAGGTATCCTGTTCATCAAAGTCTTCACTATATGTTCAACAAATAACTGTTGTTTTCTGTACTTGTGATTGCTTATACTCTGACATGAGTGAAATTTTAAAGTAGCAATTATATTTGAATTATGTTTGTACTCTTGAAAAAATCATGAACTAAAATTTCTATTTGTCTCAAGTTTTTTTTGATGTTATAACTATAGTTATTTTTAACAGAAACACACTTTGTACTAAAAACTCAAGACAGTGATGTACCAACTGAGGTACTTAGCTTGGGGTGAAAAGAGTTAGACCTGCTTAAACATACCAGCTATGGAATATAATTGCATGTCCACATTTGTTACTGATAATTAAAATTTTTAACTGGAGATTTAAAAAATGACAATTGGCTTGAAACATACATAGAAGTTTTGTACTTGGGCTGATAAAGGAATACATTTATTTGTCACCACACGTTTAACTTTAGAAAGCATTAAACATGGTAAGTATTATAGCATTAGAGAGACTTTTCAAAGAGAGCTCCATAGAAAAGACTTTTGCTATATTTCTTTTAAAAATATAGCACCCTAAATAACTTGTCAATATGTTTTCCTAGCTTAAATCTTTATTCTGTTCTAGAAAAATAATTCCAAACAGAATCTTCTCATTCTGTCTGACAATAGATGTGTGTGTATGTGTGTGTGTGTGTGTGTGTGTGTGTGTATGTAAAACTTTAGGATATTACTAATACTTTATTGCATAAAAATATTGAAATTTAAATTCCATATCCAGTTGTTATAAAAAATGTCAATGCTCCCTTAGATCTTGATTTTCCTAAACATTTTATCATCAGTTTTAAGTGTAAATGTCCTAGAAAATAATTCATTTCCATGATTAGTCTAATTGCACTTATATTTATATATAACAACATAGAGGAAAATACGCGCATGGCTTTTATCTGTTTGAAAATGGTTAATTTTTCTAACATTGATGTATGTCAAGATACTGAAATGACAGCTTCTCTTCTTGAACCTTAACTATGATGCAGCTCATTACATTAGCACCAAGAAAGCAGGCCATAAATTTCCACAGTGTGTTCAGGCATGTCTGTAGGCTTGACATTGCCTTCCTCATAGAATATCCATCATTCCAGAAATGTCCTGGGTGCTGAAGGGACAGACTGCAAAGAAATTAAATTCCCAAAATAGCAACACAGAATTTCTCACTGTTAAAATCAGTAAATGATACTGTTGTAATCAGTTGGATTTCTGCCTCATCATTAAACTGAAGTAATTTCCTGCTTATGTCAGAAAGAATTTCATGCTTTAAAAACTATGGAGAGTTTACTATGTTTACTTAGTTTATGAAAATGGGAAAAAATGAACAGCAGAGTAAAATTAATAGAAAATCTAAAACATGAACAGAAATATATTTTTTACCTCATGCATTTTAGGAAATAATAAACTTTAATGAACTAAATGTAAGCAAGCACTTTCAGGACTGAAAATATATTATTTCTAAAGAATATGCTTGGAGTGATGAACAGTCAAGACACTTTTTGTTGCAATACTTATACCATGTAACGGAACTACAGATAATGTTTAAGGCATAGAGGGGAAAGAACATATTGAAAGGTACAAATTACCACGTTTTTTTTTCCTGCCTAAGAATGTTAAGTTCTTTGAGGAAATGAAAGGGAAATAGAAACTGACTATTTAAATGCAAAGCCCATTTAATATTAATTAAGGATGGAAAGAATATTCTGTCACACATTCATCGATTTCAGCCAGCATCAATACAAAGTCTCATTTTTGGGGATGTAAAATGAACATGATATCATGGAATTTCAGATCCTTTATATTTTTGGGGAGTTGGGGGGGAAATGCAGAAAAAAATGGACTGGAAAATCTGTCTCTTATTTTAATATTCAATTTACTGATTTTCTTAAAATGAGAAACATAACTTTGGGTAGATATCAGATACTTTTAAAACCTCTGATTCAATATTTTTTAAGTAATTAAAACATTGATCATGCTACTTTTTCTGTAATTAAGATAGAAAAAAATCAATGTATTTCTTCAATTGATGATAACTATATTATATAACATTAAGTGTTGTGTTCATATTTCAAAAAATGTGACCCCAAAAAATCAGATGCTAAGGTGAAGGAAAAGGTAAACCAATTCCTGTGGATTAGCAGTTCTGGCAGACAGAATAGTAGACCCTTCAAAAGGTACAACGTTCTTGCCCTGAAAATTTGTGAATGTTACCCAATGTGGTAAAAGGAATTTTGCTGATATAATTAATGTCATGGACCTTAAAATAGGGAAAGGTGACCTGAATTATCCAGGTGCCACTGATCTAATCACCCAATCTAATCTAATCTAATCAGCCTCTAAAAGCAGATAATTTTGGGAAGGTGAGGCTGGTGGATCATGAGGTCAGGAGTTCAAGACCAGCCTGGCCAAGATGGTGAAACCCCATCTCTAATAAAAATACAAAAATTAGCCCGGTGCAGTGGCAAGTGCCTGTAATCCCAGCCACTCAGGAGGCTGAGGCAGGAGAATTGCTTGAACCCCGGGGGCGGAGGTTGCAGTGAGCCAAGATCACGCCACTGCCCAGCCTGGGCAACAGAGTGAGACTCCATCTCAAAAAAAAAACAAACAAAAAAAAAACAAGCAGAGTATTGTCTACAGCTAGTTGAAGAACAAGATGGCATAAAGAGGCAGCAAAAGGGAAATTGGAGAGATTCAAAGTCTGAGAGGGAATCCACTTGCTGTTGCTGGAGACCACGGGTGAGAAGGGCCGTTACTAAGAGTGTCACAGGCACCTCAAAGCATGAGAAGAAATACCCCTAACCTCTAGGAGGGAAGATTAACCCTCACATCTGAGAGGCAGCAAAGAAATGAAAACCTCAGTTACAGAAACTGAATTCTTCCAACCAACCAGAGTGAATTTCGAAACTGGTTAATTCCCCAGAGCCTCCAGAAAGGGTGAGCAAAGCTTCACTGACACTGATTTTGGCTCTCTGAGACCCAGTGCAAAAAACCAGCAGAGTTTCATCCCTATTTCTGACCTACAGAAGTTAGATAATAATTGTGTGTTGTTTTAGGCCAAAAAAAAAAAAAAAAGAAAAAAAATAACAACTATGGTAATATGTTAAAGTGGTATAGAAATCACTATCAAAGAATTGTTTCCTCTTAAGGCATAAAACTTAAATGAAAGAAAAGTATATTTACAAACATATGTCATTAAATTAATTGTTAATCCAAGCGTGCACACAATATGTTTTTATATCCTTCTAGATGTGTAATTGGGGTAATATACAATATTCAAAACTGCATATCAGAAAACAGTGAAGCTGCCTAGTGTTCAATTTGTTGTGTGGATCCATTCAAAGTGCCTAATGTAGAAAACTTAAAAGTAGAGTCAGATTTTATTAGAAACTGTTCCCTCCAGGACAAGCTCATATACAAATCTGCTTGAAGTTGGTGCTATTAGCAGTGGAGCTCCTCAATTGACCTGACTTTTGTAAAAATTTTATTTTCTTGCCTCTTTCCAGCTAGTGATTTTAGCAGTAATAAGCAGTAAAAATTTACAGGGAAGCTGTACAATGAATGCTTGACCTCAGCTATGATTGCAAACATATCCTCTTATATAGGTAAACATATTGACTTGGGACAACTCAAATTCATTTAGGGCAATGCCTGTGACAACAGAAAATACAAACCATTATTAAAATTTCTGATTCCATGTTATCCTGGGCCACATAATGAAATCCCATCTCTTAAAAAAAATTAGCTGTATGTGGTGGCATATGACTATAGTCCCAGCTACTCAGGAGTCTGAGGTGGGAGGATGGTTTGAGCCTGGGAGGTTGAGGCTGTAGTGACCGGTGATTGTGTCACTGCACTCTAGCCTGGGTAACAGAGTGAGACCCTGTCTCAAAAAACAGAACAAAACAAAAAAATTGCTGACTCTATTTCTTGGGAACTCCCTGGTGATTGACTATTCATTATTTATGTGTGCCTAGATATCTTTTCTCTGCCCAAATGGTAGATAAATCCTATTTGAAAAACTCTCATAGTATTTCCACAGAAATTCAAGTGAGTGTCTTGATGGAAATTTAATAGATATTGATATATTTTTATAGCATCATTGTATATTTCATATCATAAAATATAATTTGCAATTTAAAATTAAAAAAAACAGAGGGACAAATATTAGGGGCAAATAACCAAAATAAAGCGTGTTTTAATTTAGGATTAATGCTGTTATTTTAATTGTTAAGGGGAAGAATGCAGACGTTTTCTATGAATCATCAATATCTAAAACACTCAATCAACTATTATTTAAGTCTTTATGGAGTGCTTAAAATATAACAGAAAGTAATTTAGAGTGTTCTGCCCTCTATATGTAAGATTTAAAAGAAATACTCCTTTGTTAGGTTATATTTGAGTGATTTTTAAATTTATTTAATTATAAGCAGCAATTTGTAAGTAGGAAAAGAAAATATTGTTTTAAAGTACTCTTTACTCATCTAAATGCCCAAGCAAGAATTAATAAACTGCTGCCATTTCTGGATATATATAAAAGCAGAAATCTTTCTCCATCTGCCTCATTGCTTATCACAAGTGTCTTTCTCTTTTGTGTTTCAGAATATTGCTAAGAGCACACAATCTTGCCATTGCAATTTCAAACTCATTTTCTTTTTCATGTTCCCTATCTAGATGCCTGAGATTCCAAGGTCGTCTCCTGGTACTCTCTTTAGGCATTTATGGAATGGTAAACTGAAATGTGTACATATATATATATATATCAATCTAAATTCCTTCTTTTACAATGCCAACAAAATAACATACATGGTATTTTGAACTGGCAATTTTAAATATGAATGCATCTTTACCTGAAAGTAATGGGAGATAAGGGCACAGTCACCTAAACAAAATATCTAAAGATTTAAAATGCAAAATATTTCTAAAATTATTATAAATTAAAAATAGTTATCATGACCTGAAACAGTAAAATAAGAATGCTGCAAATTTTAGAGAATGCCTAATTATCTAGATCATTACAATAATGTGGCTATATTAAACCCTTCTATGCATTATAGCTATAGCATTCTCATGGCCTGAAACAAAGTAATGAACCCCATATTTATTCATCCAAAATGTTACTTAGGTCTTGAATAGACTGAATCATTGAATTTGTAAAATGAAAAAAAAATCTAAAAATAATAGTAATGATAATAAAATATTTTTCTAACATAAAAAGGTCAATTTTGATTAGAAAATAATCAAAAGATAGTTCTTGGTTATAATCCCAGTATAGAGAACAAATGAGATGTCAGAAGTATTTTAAAGGCAAAAAGAGATCAGGAAAGCCAACACATACCAGTCCTAAGTGATTTAATTGTTAAAATATGAATTAAGAGAAAAATAATTTGAAACTGTTTATAGGAATATGTCAATTACTAGATAAATTCTTTAAACTTTAGGAAATACAGTATCTATTTATCAAAATTATTATATTTCAAATAAAGTAAGTAGTGAGACAATTAGATATGTTGAGTACTAAACAAAATTTAATTCAAATATCTTAGTCGTAAGAATGATTAACTTATATTTATAAATATTAAATTTCAATATTTTGTATAGCTCAGCTCACATTTCTTAATTTCTCCTTTTATAGTAGTGATGCCATGAAAAATATAGAAATACTTTAAAAATTACTTTTTACTAAAAATCACAAAAAAACAGAATAAAGAAAATTTGTCTATTAAAATATTTGCTGTTATGGCTTGCTTAAACATACATACATACATGGCCTCTGTGTTGGTTGGTTTTATGTGTCAAATTGACAAGTGTTAGTTCTCAACTATTTAATCAAACACCAATCTAGGTGTTGCCATGAAGGTACCTGTGGTTAACATCTTTAATAAGTTAACTTTAAGTATAGGGGATAGCTCTCAATGATATGGGTGAGGGTTATTTAATAATTTGAAAGGCCTTAAGAGCAAAAACAGAGATGTTCCTGATAAGAAGAAGTCTGCCTCAAGACCAGAACATCGACTACTGCCTGATTTTCCAGCCCTCCAGCCTGCACATTGCAAACAAATTTCAGGCTTGCCAGTCTTCGGAATAACGTGAGCCAATTTACTGAAATAAATCTCTTTATATATAGATAGACATAGATAGCTAGATAATGATAGGTAGATAGATACAAGACAGATGATAGATAGATAGGTTTTTTTTTTTTTTTTTTTTTTTTTTTTTTTGAGACGGAGTCTGGCTCTGTCGCCCAGGCTGGAGTACAGTGGCGCGATCTCGGCTCACGGCAAGCTCCGCCTCCCAGGTTCACGCCATTCTCCTGCCTCAGCCTCCTGAGTAGCTGGGACTACAGGCGCCCGCCACCACACCCGGCTAATTTTTTGTATTTTTAGTAGAGATGGGGTTTCATCATGTTAGCCAGGATGGTCTAGATCTCCTGACCTCGTGATCTGCCCGCCTCAGCCTCCCAAAGAGCTGGGATTACAGGCGTGAGCCACCGCGCCTGGCCAATAGATAGATATTTTATTGGGTTTATTTTTCTGGGGAAATCTGATTGCTACAGCATCACAGAAAAAATGTAAATATTAGAGGCATTCAAAAAGTACTGCATTTAACACTTATTTTAACAACTAGAAATAGAATTTACAAAAACTCTCTTCCCATATTCAGATTTTTATGTTTTTTCTACTGCTTTAATACCTCCAGTCTCTGATATAACAAATATTATCCTAACTGAAGACTTTCTCATAAGCTCCAGTTTTCACGGAGAGAAATTAAATGGGAAGATCACTAGAAGTACAGTCTCAAACTGTACTTTGATGGGAAGATCACTAGAGCTACAGTCTCAAACAAAATTTAAAGTAAATTAGTAAAGCTTTCAGTAAAGTTAGTCAAAATAACATGCCCATACCCAGAGAGAAAGAAATCCATCATATGTAATATTCAATGATTAAAATGGTAATTTTTCTATTATTTGAAATAATAATTTTTTTTTACTCTGAATGTTATAGTTTTAAATAACGAATGTGTTTTATTCCTCTATTTTTTTCTTTCATCTTTTTGCCCTTTTCTAAAAACAGATAACAAGGAAAGATGAGAACAGTGGATTATTGTCAGGGATTTAAAATGAATTAGTTAACAGCAAATACTTGTCAGTTGATACATGAAGCTATAGTAATAAAACATTCCTTTTGATGCTTTGTGATTCATGTGAATCTGTATGCCACATAATTAGGAACCCAAGTGAATAGCAGCTAAAATTGCCAATGTCAAGAAATTCCCAGAGTTTTCAAAGACACTTTGGAAAAAAAATGGGTCAAATATGTATAGTACATAAAAATCAATGTTCAAATTTATACAGTAAACTTTGTTTATTTCTATAAATACATAAACTTATTTTCAGGTCACATTAAAAATTAAGTTTAGGAATTAACTTAGAGAAAGTTTATTTAGTTAGGTTAGAAATCCAAATAAGTGGCCAGCATGTCAAGTGTGAAGCCATAAAATAAGTTAGTGACTAGTTTATATAAATTTTGGTTTCAGCTATTTAATAATTTTAGAGGTGAGTTACAAAAAGTTTAATGCAGGAATATTTTAATAACTAAAGCATAATTAATCCATCAGTAAAGAGGACACTTTCTGTTTCTAGAAGTAAAAATTAATTTAGGTTACAGCAACCTGTATGTTTAAATTTTTCTAAGGAACAGCTTCCACATACTGGCACATATTTCGCACTTATTTACCCTCTATCCTATTACATGGTAGAAATTGGCTTTAACAAAAACTTCATATTAGCAAATAAAAATTAAATTATGTTATTTGTATGCAAATAAACAATATGGTTTAGAAGATTAACAGCGTAAAGACAAAAGCCAACATTTTTTCTGATAAAACCTGAATTAAAAATAAAATTTAATTTGTATTTTATTTAGGAAACTCCATACCATTTTTCACAATAATTCTTTAAGAAATTAAAAATCAAATTCCCATATGACTTGACAATTTTTCTTCTAGATATATACCCAAAGGAGATAAAATCACCACCTTGTAAAAATACCTGCACTCCCATGTTCACTGTAGCATTATTTATAATAGCCAAGATATAGAAATAACATGTGTCTACCCATAAATTAATGGATAAAGAAAATGTGGTATGTATGTGTGTGTGTGTGTGTGTGTGTGTGTGTGTGTGTGTATAAAATGGAATAACTATTCAGCCTTTAAAAAGAAGACCCTGCATTTGCCACAGAATGGATAGACCTGGAGGACATTATGCCAAGTAAAATAAGCCAGAAAAAATACATTGCATGATCTTACTAATCTGTGGAATAAGAACACAAAAAGCTCAACTATGCAGAGATACAGAATGAAACGAGAGAGAAAGGGCAAATGTAGGTCAAAGGATAAAAAAATAGCAGATATGTAGGATGAAAAAGTTTAGATATCTAATGCATGATTTAAAGACTAATGTTGATTTCAGTTAACAGACTAATGAGTTCATGAAAGCTGGGGAGTCAAGAAGGACTCAACACCACCAGAAGCTCCAGGAGATAAGGTCCTTTCAAGAATATCCCTACATTTTTAGTTATGAATTGGGAAGTGAAAGGTAATGGAAGGTGTAGCACAGATAAAAGAAGCCACTAGTTGAGTTTTGTACATCCCAAGCCACTGATGGCAACCCTTACTTTCCCTTCTGCTTACATTGCAGAGGGGAGAATATTGAAGTTGTCAGAATAGTTTTGGTTCTGACGTGGTTTGTAAACAAAAATTAAATGTTCCTAGCATCAGCACCATGACTGGGCTAGAGCCATGATTGTGGTAACATGGCCGAGATGGGCTCTGCGGGAAAATTCAAGGTCATTCCCCTTCCAGCCAATGTCTCCTTCACTAATCAACATCCAGATACACAGAAACCCCTAATAAGATTTTCAGAGAAGGGTATGATTATGGGTTTGATGGCAGAAAGTTGAGTGGGTTCTCATCTGGTGTTTTTAAAAATTTCCTTCTGAGGAAAGGGATGGCACAGATGGAAGGAAAAAAAGATGCTCAAATTAAAAGTTAAGAGATTGGAGGAGTTAATGCAGGGCAAGGCTGGGATCCCAAATGTAATCAGAGACATAAAAACTATAAGTTTTCATTGCTTGTGAACTTCCCTTGCTCCGCTATTTACTGTATCATTAATAACAGTTATTTCAATCCAGAGGGGCGGTTTTGCTAGAAGAATGAAGTGGAAGAGCAAAAGGGCAAATTATTTGAGTATGTTAGCAACTTGAGTCATTTAAGTGATAATTATTAGATAGAAAAAGGAGGGAGAATAAGAAAAGAGACGTGAGAGTGAGACAGATTAGGGATCAAAAGAACAAAGTCGAAGTCAGATAAAAGAACAAACGTGTTAGAGATATATGGAGTCGCAATGGTGGGAAATTGTGATCAAATAGCATAAAAACCCAATCGATTATTTGAGAGATAAAAGATTTCCAGAGAATGTGGAGTTCTATTGATGTCAGTCCAAGTATTTGAGGTAAACTTGAGGGGAGGTTTCTTGTGGCTTATCCCAGAGATTATCTTCAGCTGGTCTTCCCTTACGTTATCCCCTTCTTCCCATACTGCTCCCCAGCTCTCATCTGTAGTGAACACTTTGCATTCATCTTACCCCTCTGTGGAATAGTATATAGAGTAAGCCAGTTTATGGACCTGTTACCAGTGAATTCTGCTAAGAGGATGCCTAAATTATATGAAAAGCAAATTTAGTATCAAAATAATTCCAGTGCTTCCTATGTTGACCATCTTAGGTAGTATCACATAATAATAGAAGCTTTATATTTCTAATTAATGAAACCATAAATGGTGGAACTACCGAATGATTGAAATTTAGTAGTGAGAAAAATGTTGGTTTTCCTTACATTATGTTATACATGGCTACGCTTTTATGATACAGCCCATACAACCATTAAGGCCTCTAAGAAATTTGAGGTTTCAGAATAATATAGCTCAGAATTGGCAAATAAACAACACAAATGATGCCTAATTGGTAACTGCATGTTTTCCAGCTGTGGGAAGAATGAACTGAAGAAGTCTTTTTGACATGGTGTCTCAGTCATTATCAGTTCATCAACACGTGTACTTCAGCAGCATGCTATTTGTCATCTATCTCTAGCCTTTTCCTTCGGAAGCCTGGAAGGATTCTGAATAATTGTCTTTGGCTCTAGTACCACAAGCAAAGGTTTAGGGATATGTTACATCCTAAGAGACAGGGAGGATCTGGTTTTACAACACTCACGAGCACACTGGGCTTTCTGAAACCCAGTCAATCCAAGACAGATCTCCTCAGAGACTTATAAAAGCAAAGGTGAACACAGGCTTTCATCTTTTCCACAAAGTCTTCTGTTGGGTCTTTGTGAATCTGGAATTCACATTGTTAAAAGTGCATTGATTCTTCTCTCCATCATGGCTATGTCTGGCTGTGCTTTCTTCCCTCATATTTGATGTGAAACAAAGGGAGGTTTAGTGCACCTTGTTAGGCTATTTATCTTAAAAATATGAAACCATTCTACAAATGTCATAAAAATTCCTAACGTCATACAGTTCGTTATATTCTTAAAAAAGTACATTGATTCAGCATTATCCTTGTGTGTCTATTCCAACATGAAAAATTGAGAAATTTTTAATTCACAAAGGGAAAAAACAGCTTCCTATTAGGCCTATCAAAATTTTCAAATTTTGCAAGGGTATTTAAATTCAGTATAGTTTATATTATTAATAATTTTGGTAATAGTTATATTGGAAGTAGATTTTCAGATAAATGTTTTTTAATGACAGTAAAATTGTATCAATTTCCCATTTTAGGGCACTGTGTGTATTGTATTTGGTGATTCTCATGTGTGACTTAGGTGTGACACTAATTCAGCTAATGTGATAGCTCATGAAATTTCAAATGTATAATAATTACTTGACATATTGAAGCAGAAATAATATTTTAAGCATATTTTGTATATGAAAATGACTTAAATATTAAGTGATAATTTTTATTTCACAGGGAAGACCTTCATATTTTCTTTTAAATAAGTTTTGCCAGACATGTTGACTTTATTAAAATACAGGCTATATGTAATTAAAATCATAACTAGATTTACCTTATGATGGTTGACATCATAAGTTTAGAAGTCTTGAGAAGACTATTTAATTGCATTTAACCACACTCTCTTCATTTAAAAATGTGAAAATATAATCAGGAAAATAATACTCTATTATTGTAGTTTGGATTAAGAAAAATCAACTGGGGAAACTACATTGGAAACTGTTATTCTGTAAACTGTGAAAAGTTATTATGACATATGTATGTCACATTCTAGCTCCCAGTTTCCTAAAAGACTGTCAGACTTTGTATTTTGTATTTTGTTCTTTTATTTGTTTTTATTGCCATGTTGTATAAGCAATTGCATGGGTGGCAGAAGTCAGTAGCATATATCAACAGTTTCTTTCCAGTGAGATTTCTAATGAATTCTTTTCCCCAGGACCTATTTAAGAGGCAAAGTAACAAGCACTTGAATCTGTTACTTTTAATCAAATGTGTTATAAAAGCTGCAAATTTTAATGTAACATTTTATGTTTTTATCATGATGTAAATTCGAGATTAAATAGTATATTCTCTATATATGAACATATTATAGGAAGAATTTATAAAAACAGTACAATCTTGTAAAACTCCTTTTGAAAATATTTTATCTTTCTTTTACATTTTATTGGAATAAAGTAAGAGTTTTAGTCTATTTTCACTCTCCTATCCACTCTCACTTCAGTTTCTAAAAGGTAAAATAAACCAACTAGATTTTACCCTTCTGCGCCTCTGCAGGTTGGTCAACTCTGTTTTTTTTCTTTGTTCCCACCTTCTACCCTCCACCTGCTATCCTACAAAGAGCACATCATGGCAGCTTTCATGAGTGTTTTGCCCAAATACAAAGAGTAGGTGAGATTCAGTGTAACAAAAAATTGGGCAAACATATAGTCGGCTCTACCTCTGCCCAACCTGCAAACCAAAACTATTTCTCTCATCAAGCCAGGAGGAGCCTCATTATTAGATTCTTTTAGCATTTCATTTATTCCACAATAATTGAGTATTGCCTTATCATAGCTTGGAAATTCAGGCCATTCCATTCTCTCTGTTTCTGATGGCCTCACATATGACATAAATCATAATAGAAATATCTACTAAAGGACACATTATTACATTTTGTTTATCTGGAAACTTTTCCTAATAAGAATATGCTAAAGTCATTTTCTCAAATATATTTTAAAAATATGAAGTCACTCATTTTATTTTAAATCCATTTGTTATTCTAACAATAAAACATTATGTTATTGAAGATAATACTATAATGCTTACAACCAAATTGTTGTCAGTCCCCCACTCCACTTCATGCTAGAGTCAATCACTGCAACACTATTATTTGTTTTTTATTTTATTCTTTTCCAATTAGCCCACTAAAAAACATACTCTCTAATTTCATGATTCTTCAGTAAACAAAATAATCTATTTCTTTTTATGAAAAACTAGCATTTTATGGAAAATTAGGATTTCCTCAACCTAATATATAACCCCTCACTCCCACACCCGGACACACATCTTGTTTTCCCATCCTCATTATTGCTATATCATTTTATCTTATTTTTGTGAAATATTTGGGGTTTCTTATATCTATGAACATTTTGCTACTGTTCTATGGTTATATTTCCTTTCTTATGTGGTACTTAATTGAGGCATTGTCGTCTTAATCTCAAAGTTTTTAGTTTACTTTTTTTTCTATTTGAATTTATCCATAAAAACACAAAAGACTTAAACATTGTATCTCTACAGAGAATGGAATAAATTCATGTCAGCTTTGTTTTATTTTTTTTCCTAGAGATGGAGATGCTTCTCCCAAAATCCTCCTTCCTTTTGGTCTGTTCTGAATTGTTTTCTAGGCTTGTTGCTCAGCTCTCAGCCTTAAAACTCTGTTATATCTTAATGTTGGGAGTCTCCTATCCCTTTCTTCTTTGGTGGATTCTTTCCCTGCCCTAGTTTTATATCTTATTTCTTGCTTTACTCCTCTGTTTTGTCAGATCACATTTATCTGTAGTTCCTAGACATAATCTATGGGAGGATTTTGTTTTTTTCAGAACTTGCCTGTTTGAAGAAGGTTTTACTTTATCCTCACAGTTAACTAGAGTCTAGGTTAAAAATATATTAATACTTCCATCAGAATGTTGAAGACAGTGCTATATTGTTTTCTAACATTGTTGCCATATCAGATCTTTATATATGACGTATAGCCTTCTCATTCATTCATATATAAATAAATATAAGGCATTAAGGAAATTCATTTTATTTTTTTCCTAGTCTGGTAGAGATTTGGGGATGTATCTCTATTGTCATTTGTTTCAAAATATTTTTGATTTCTGCCTTAATTTCATTGTTTACTCAAAAGTCACTCAGGAGCAAGTTGTTTAGTTTCCAGGTCCTTGTGTAATTTTGAGAGTTCATCTTGCTACTGATTTCTAATTTTATTACACTGTGATCTGAGAAGATATTTGATATTATTTCATTGTTTTGAATTTATTGAGACTTGCTTTATGGCCAAGTGTTTGGTCAATTTTAGAGAATGTTCCACGCATAGATGAGAAAAATGTGTATTCTGGAGTTGCTGGGTGGAATGTTCTGTAGATGTCTATTAGTGCCTTTTGGTCAAGAGTCCTATTTATGTCTGAGTTTCTTTGTTAGCTTTCTGCCTTGCTGATTTGTCTAGTGCAGTCAGTGGGGTGTTGAAATCCTTCACTATTATTGTATGGCAGTCTATTGCTTTTCTTAGATCTAGTGGGTATTTATTAATAATGACTCCTGATCTTTTTTTGTTTTCCATTTGTGTGATGTATCTTTTGCTACCCTTTACTTTGAGCCTGTGGGTGTCTTTACTCATTATATGGATCTCTTGTAAGCAGCAGACGATTGGGTCATTTTTTTTTTAAATCCAATTTGCCAATCTACATCTTTTAAGTGGAGCATTTAAGCCATTTTGTTCAAGGTTAATATTGATATGTGAGGTTTTGTTTCTGTTATGTCGTGTTAGCTATTTGCTTTGTAGGCTTAATTGTATAATTGTTTTATAGGATCTATGAACTTTGTTCTTACATGTGAGTATTGTCTTTTTCTGGTAGTGAGTATTGTTCTTTTGTATCTATGTTTAGACTCCTTTGAGCATTTCTTATAGAGACGGTGTAGTGATAAAAAATTTCCACTCATTTGGGAAAGACTTTATTTCTCCTTTATTTATGAAGCATAGTTTGACAGAAAACGAAATCCTTGGTTGGCATTATTTTCTTTAAGAAAGCTAAACATAGGCCCCTAATCTCTTCTTGCTTGTAATGGCTCTACTGATAAGTCTGCTTTTAGTCTGATGGGATTTCTTTCATAGGTGGTCTTGACCTTGGATAGTCTGATGACTGTTTGCCTTGGTTATGTTCACACTGTATAGTATTTCACAGATGTTCTCTGAATTTCTTGTACCTGGATGTCTATCTCCCTAGCAAGATCACAGAATTTCCCTGAATTAGTCTCTCAAATATGTTTTCTAAATTAGTTACTTTTTTTTGTCCTTAGGAATGCTTATAAGTCTTAGGTTTCCTTTCTTTACATAGGCTTTGTTCACTTTATTTTCCCCTTATTTATATTTGATTGGATTAATTCTAAAGACTGGTCTTCTAGATCTAAAATTCATTCTTGTGCTTTGTCTAGTCTATAGCTTTCAGCTGTATTTTGAACTTCTTTTAGAATTTTTTTTCACTTCCAGAAGTTCTGTTTTTTTTTTAATATAGCTGTGTCATTCAGATCTTGAATTATTATTTTTAAATTATTTTTGTGTTGGTTTTCAGTTTCATCCTGGATTTCACTGAGCTTTCTTATAATCCATATTTTGAATTCCCAATTGTTATTTAAGATTTTTCATTTTGGTTAGGATCCATTGCTAGAAAGTTCGTGTTATCCTGTGTTATTGTGTGTAAGTGTCACAACAGTCTTTGTTTTTTGAATTACCAGAGTTTTTATACTGATTCTGTCTCATCTGAAGGAGCTTTCATACCTTATTTTTGATATGAAAGAAGTCCCATTTTCATGAAGATGGAATTTTTACTTTTTTAAATTTTTTTCCTCTTGAGGGTATGACTGTGGTCTATTTTATATATGATCATTTGGCTTCATTTCTGTATGCTTTCAGGGGACCAATTCACTATATGGGTACCTTGGTTAGGATAGTTTTTGCATATTGGCTTTTTAAAATGCTGCTTGTTATAGTGATATATGGGGTCTATGAGTCAACACATTATCTTCTGCAGGGCTGGGAGTGCGGCAGTTTCTGGAAGCTTATCTCATATGCTAGCACTTTGCCTTTCTGATAGCAGGTTTTTTATTTGGTGGTGCAGTTCAGTCTCTAGTCCAGTAGGTGGTGATTACGAGTAAGACCCGGCTTATGGTCCAGTAGTCTGATAATGAGTGGAGGCAACAGCTCTGATGACATGGCAGGAGAAGTTTGTGTTGGATTGCTCTGAGGTCTCAGGGATAGAAGTAAGTTGGAGGGCTGCACCTGTATGTCATCCTGGGCCAGCAGGAATGCAATCCACTTCCCTATTACACCCCTATGACAGGACTTATGACCTTCAGTTTATGTAGACATTTTCATTTGATTCCTAGCTACAGTGCAAATGAGGCCCATTGAAACACCCTTCTGGTGGCTACCACTGAAATGGCCTCAGGGCAGAGCCTCTTTCCCTGTTCAGAGCAGACAGCTCTGCAGGTTGTCCGCCCTCTGTTTCCAGGATGCTGCTGCTCTGCATAGGAAAAAGGAGATGGGCCCTGTCCTTCATGTAAGCCTGGGTGGGGTAGGCTTCCTTTCAGTGGGCATATAGCTGCCACAAAAAGTGCTGGGAAAACTGTCTCCATCATGTGTGCTCATGCCAGCCCCCAGAGGGGAAAGTCTCTGCTGCATCCACAATAGTGGATGGGAGGAGCAGGAGATAATCCCCTCTTCACCTCTGCTCCTAGCTACCAATGCTGCCTCATTCAGCAATTGGCACTGCGGGCATGTTTCTTTTATCCCAAAGGAGGCTTTGATGGGCTGCACTGCCCCTTCCCCTAGGGGTGACCCATGTGTGGGACTAGGTCTTAAGAAACCCCACAGCTCCCCAAGGTCCTTCAGGTTCCCTGTGCCTGCCAAAGTCAGAGCAAGTTGTGGTCTATGTTTGTGAGGGATATGGTGATGCTGCAACTCAAGAGCTGAGTTCTCTGTGCAGGGCACTGGCCCACAATGGGTGCACAATTGGTCTCAGTTCACGTCTGAGGGGAGTGTGGGTGCACAAGAATGAACTGGCCACCCAGTCCTCTTTCTCCAGGAAGTTCCCAAATCTCCACTAACAGCATTGCCTGGTATCATGAGGCCAGAGGTGCTCTCTGACAATTTGGCAGTCAGCAGTTTGTTACAAGAGTAAAGGGAGTTGAGAAGCATCCCTGCCTACCCTTTCTGCAGGACTTCAAGTTCTCTTGGGGTCAATCATAGCCAGGTTCTTGCTACTTTTGTTTTCTATGCCCCAGCCTCTACCTGTGGGCTTTCTGACAGATCCTGGCTCTCCTTCCTCAGTTTTCAATTCAGATCATAACCATTCACCTGTAACTTTGGTCTTCTTTTGAGGAGAACTGGCATCTGATGTTCATATTCAGACATCTTGAAAAAAAAATACATTAAGGAAATTTAAAATAACACGCAGTTACAAGTGAATTAGTCAGACAATTCAAATAAAACTTTAAAATTAGGTTTAGCTTTACCAATGTGATGAATTTGTCAATTCCTCAGTTTTCTTCTTATGCAGAGAAAACCATGCTAATTAGAGTTTGAAAATGAGCAATTTTCTCACCATTTTTACATATTTGCTTCCAAATCTATGTTTGAAGGGCTGGTGGAGTAAAATGAAACTTGCAAAACTTGGCTTTACATCTATGTATTCTCATCATTGTATCAAAAGATGTTATATTAGAGGTTTCTCAACAATAACTGAAGGAAATTCTTTTCTATTAATACTGGATTTCAAGCAGAATCATAGTGGAGGCTATGGCTACATTTCTGCATTTGTATCTTAAGCAGTTAGCATAGGGCCTTGCATATAAAAATATCATTTAAGTATTAAATGAATTGTATATATGTATGTATAATAAATTATATATACATTTACAAATGAAATATATATAATACATATTATAATACATATATATAAAATAAGTGAAAATCTGAGTAAAATAAGTCACCGGAAATAACAGTAGGACTTTTACAAAAGTCACTAGGGCTGAAGAAGATTTCCAACATCAAAATACTAATTCTGAGGGCCGGGCGCGGTGGCTGATGCCTGTAATCCCAGCACTTTGGGAGGCCAAGGGAGCTAGATCACCTGAGGTCAGGAGTTTGAGACCAGCCTGGCCAGCATGGTGAAATCCCATCTCTTCTAAAAATACAAAAATTAGCTGGGTGTGGTGGTGGATGCCTGTAATCCCAGCTACTCAGGAGGCTGAGGCAGGAGAATCGTTTGAACCCAGGAGGCAGAGGCTGCAGTGAGCCAAGATTGCACCCCTGCACTCCAGCCTGAGCGACAAAGAGAGACTCCATCTCAAACAAACAAACAAACAAACAAACACACAAAAAAACCTCTTTCTGACTCACATTGGTTATTTGAAGAATGAATATTCAGTACAGTTTTACTTATTTATTTTCTACATTTCTTCCATTAACATTCTTGTAACATACTGCGTGGAACTGCTCAAACTTCAAAGCTGTTATTAAATTTGTCTTCATTCTGCCAAACTGAGATTATTGTGGCAA